>NC_143034.1:40574495-40878870 GCF_057628025.1 Oncorhynchus mykiss | reverse complement strand
TGAAAAGGTTAGTGTGAACCCAACAGAGAATTATACTGTGCTGCCCTCCCGCGAATAAGATTACTTTTGCAGTTGACAAGTGCGTCTACTTTCAAAATCGCTCATTTACAGAACACTGGTACGCTGAAGGTCTAGGCCTATTTATTATTTTACACAAGTGTCCGCATTAGCGTTGAAATTTCATCTTATTTTTCAAATGTAATCTTACCCTCATTGGGATATAGCCTAAACCAAAACTAAAGCTGAACCAAACCGGAAAAATGTGACAACCTTATTTTCCTGCCATGGATTCGTTGTGGCTGGGTCAGGTGGGCTACAATAACCATCGTTGGCACGTTTAATTATCACATGACAGGCGCATTGCATAGAATGTCTGTAAGTGAGAAATTATATTTTGGGAAAAGTACAGCCTAAATATACTTGCATCTCTGCTTCGATTTAGAGCCTCAGTCACTGTGTAGTTTTGCGATCCTGCGGCTAACCTTACATCAATAAATTCGATTTTTCTGAACCCCACGCATCGTCCAATCAGGGTGAAGAGTAACATGTTATCTGGATAATGTTCTAATTATCCTAGAAGGTAGTCCCGTGAAGGGGGCTCCGATACAGCGTAGAGCGCATTACCTGACATTTGAACTCCATACTCAAGAGCTAAAGGTCACGCAGTTATCCAATATAACACCACCACAGGAAAATAAAGTTTAAACCATAATCCCCCATAAAAGGTAAAATAAAGCCTCCCCTACTAAATACTCATACCCTGTACATTTACCACACAGACAATAACAAATTCAACTATCAGCAAATAAAGTAAAAGGAACAAGGGACACCTTTAGTATTTTCCATTCAATTAACTTTATTTCACAATTCTTACATTATGTGTTTATTACTTTTAATACCACAGACAAATATCAACTTGCTAAAACAATAGAAAAGAACATAAGATCCATATGGACCTACATATTTATATTATATACATACACTCAAGTCTTTGGAGGTAAACCTCTTCAGCTCTCTATGCAGCACACTCTCAGCGCTGACATCCATCTTATTAAAGGGGCATCCCAATAAAAATCTACAATTAAAATCAATGTGACCAGACATACAGAAAAATAAGGCTCACTTAACTTACGGGGGTAATTTATTTAAGTACAGATTCAGTTACAAAATGATGTATCAGACATTGCAATTTGAAATTATTTGTTATTAAACCTTATGAATATTTGATAAGACTAAATATAAGGCAAAGTAGCTTCCTGATTTATAGATCACAAATCCAAATGGAATCTTACTAAATTATAAGAAAGTGTTTTAGAAGTGAAAATGGCAACAACAAAAATTGTGGACAAATGATTTTTTTGTTTTGTTTTAAAATGGCTCTCATGTAGGCTACATGACACTTTTCTCATTTAAAGAAGAACATATCAAATTGTAGATTGATCATTGGATTGGTCCTCTAAGTGCTGCTTGCTGTTCAGTACCCAGGTGTTGTATCAGGCTTCTCAGGCAGATGTTCAGCTGAGCTTTATGTGGGGGCAAACTTCTTGGCCTGCGCCCTCACCCTCTTCTCATAGTCCATTCTGTTCTGACTAAAAGAGACAACAGAGGGGGATTAGTCCATTATGAAATGTAGTATCACCCAACAAGGCTATTATTTTCGGTTTAACAAAGTGAGATTGTGTATGTGTGAAGTGTCTTAAAGCACACTAAGAGCCCCTTTACCTGTATCAATTATACAGTAGAACATTCAAAAATATAAAAACAACTATCTCTCAACTGAAACTCACCAGTAAATTGTGTAGGCTTCTGCTTGTGCTGGGTCTTGGATGTTGGGTTCATTGAGAAGCTCTTGGATACCCAACAGGATCTGTGAACACAAAACAGATGAAGTCAGCTTTTAGAATGGATTGAAATACAAAACAATGCAGATCAGAAGACAATCACTCGACCAGAGAGTACCATGCTTTGATCCACATAAAAAATACAGTAATTTGATACCCGTTGAGCCAATGTCGTGCATTACTCAAACCGGTGAAAGCACTGATGCCTTTCCCATTCTTTGTGTGTGTGTGTGTGTGTGTGTGTGTGTGTGTGTGTGTGTGTGTGTGTGCCTGTTTTATGGTGATGGCTGGCCTCCAGTCCTTCTCCTCCTCCAGGATGGAAAGACACACCGTGCCAGATGGGTAGACATTGGGGTGGAAAATGGGTGGCTCAAACTTGCCTGAGAGGATATAGAAGAGATGATTAAAAAGCATTTCTGTCGACTTCCTTACCATCGATATCAAAAATGACTAGGAACAAAACACTGCACATCAGGGGTGTTAAAATCTCAAAATTAAATTGTGATTGTTAAAGAAAAAATACGTAATTGTTTTGTTTTCACAAAATTAAAATCAAAGTGCAGCAATCACAAAATTACCAATTATAGGTCCTGATCGTCCTCATATAGGAGATTAAAGAAATATTATAGAAATACATAATGCAACAATGCTGTAACAATTTACGCTACTTTATTAACTGGAGCTGTAATCAATGACTGTATATACAGTATGAGAGTAGCAGCTCAAGCAGGCAGAGGCATGGGGCCATGCGGTGTGAGTGAGTGATTAAGGGAACAGGAAAGGGGGAGAGAGCAACCAAGTCGACTCGCGCTGGTAAACTAACTTATTGCTAGTTATTGCTCATCTCATCTGATTACATAGTACCCGTCTTGAGCTAATGTTAGCTTGGCTAATTGAGACTACATAACTGTGCTTTCTCCTCTTCAACTTAAGAAGCAGCCTACCTGTTGGCTCTTGGTGATGTAGCCTGTCCTTCTCATTTAACTTAAGTTCTGTCATTTTAATTTCATCTTACTTGATTAGCCTAATATCTCCTAATAACTTGCCACTAGCTCTTACTATAGCCTAATGCCGGTTTGATGACTTGTGAATGGTCGATAACAACAAGCTGCAGGTTTACTCACATTTTGGCGGCGAGGAAGGATAATCATCCTTGAACAGCATTCGGAGTTTGTATTGGCCTCCCTCCCACAGCGTCTAGAGAATTGAAGAACATAGTTATTACATCCATTAATTGTTCCAGCACACGAGGGTGTGCCTACACACTATAAAAAAATACTTTTAAATGAGAACACATCAGTTTGTATTTGTACTTGTGTTGGCCATTTTTTTATGTACTATAAGAAACACTATGATATCTGTTTACTCATTCTGACAGACTGGTAGTGGTTGTTGGGTCATGTTAGAGTAAAAACTACAGAAAGAAAAAGTTGACATACCCCCTTCTTCCCCGGAATGGCACATTCCCAGTTCATGAGGTTCATAGTGCCATCAGGATTTTTGGTAGGCACAGCGACAAAACCCTGAGAGAGAGGGAGGGAATAAGGTTTGAGGAACAAGCTTGCCTTCTGCAATTCATCAGAACAAGTTTTTTTTCACTGTTTGTATGGTAGCTCCTCACAAATGGGTGGTCTTTCCTCCATGCTTTGCGCTCCTGTGACAGTCTGCTAAGAGCGATACCAGACATGTCTACTCATTAACACAGTCCTGTGGGAAGACATAAAAACACTCAATTAACATGGCTAGATAGCAAAACCACGAGAGAACAAGGATGTGTAGAGAACTACCATTTTTATTAGAAATGTCCACGATATACTATAGTTGGATTGAGGGTTGGGGAATAACTGATTACATGTAATCAGTTACATGTAAAATGATTACAAAAAAAAACTTGCTGTAATCAGCTACATTACAAGCCAAAAATATTGTAATGAGATTACAGATACCTTGAAAAACTAGATGGATTACTTTTAAATTCAGAAAGGATGTTTGCGAAAAAATATATTACAACTCCTTTGTTTTCTTAATGACATTCAAGTCAGTTCAAGTTTGTTCAACCTGAACGAGTCAGAGACCACTATGATGACACACCAAATGTGTTTGATGGATCCTTTGTCTTCTTCTCATGCCTCGTAATCCAAAAGAAACAATGTAATCAGATTACATTACTGAGTCTGGGTAATCCAAAAGTTACATTACTGATTGCAATTTGGGACAGGAAACTAGTGCCCTGCCCAGCAGGTAGCCTAGTGGTTAAGAGCCTTGGAACAGTAACCAAAAGGTCGCTGGTTCTAATCCCTGAGCCGTGCTGCCCTTGAGCAAGGCACTTAACAATATTTGCCTGTGTAAATCGCTCTGGATAAGAGCATCTGAAAATGACAAAAATCTAAGTGTAAAATGTTGACTTGCCATATTACTCATGAAAAATTCGTATGACATGAAGTTAACTTGAAAGCTAATAAAGATAGCTAGCTATAAAGATTTCCCCTCATTAATTGTGGATAGCAATGATGTGGATATTGCATTGGTCATATACCACAAACCCCTGAAGTGCCTTATTGCTATTATAAACTGGTTACCAACGTAATTAGACCACTAAATAGTAATTTGTCATACCTATGGTATACAGTCTGATACATCACGTCTTTCAGCCAATCAACATTCAGGGCTTGAACCACCCAGTTTATAACTACATTTCTATAATGGCATTGTTGAATACTCGTTTCTGATTGGCTTGAATGGTATTCTAGAGCGTGCGATATTTCCCTAAATTGCATGGTAGAATTAAATGGCTATTTGAGCTACTTTTTGAAAGTCAAAAGTCAAATTGAAAACATTATTGGCATTGTGGAATTCGATATTCATATTAGCAAGCTACAAATCTGTGATTACCATGGCAACTACTGTAGCTATGTAGTAGATTTGTTATGTACTTCAGTGGTGTTGAACACATTTCTAGCAGCTAATGCTAATGTGTTAATTTATAGCCATGGTATAAAAAGGCTTTCAACTAGGTGCTCTATGTGTTTTCTGTAAAATAATGCAACTCCGTGGAAGGTTACTTCCACTCCGCAACACACATTCCACGTTGTTCATTATTTTCCATAGTACACATAACGTTAGCCCCTAGTGATTATCCCTTACATATGGCTCTGGTTATTGATATTGCCCGTAACAAGCTGGCTAGCTACCCAGCTAGCAGTCTAATTAGCAACAAACCATCAAACTAGCCAACCATCAAACTAGCCAACCAACATACATGCACCCACCCACCTGTAAGCCTAGTTAGATAATATATTAAAGTTCGTTTACAGGTCATTGGTTACTAGTAGTTGCTTACCTTATAATTCAATTGATACTGGCTAGATGGAGTTCGCTTGTTGGTGTTTGTCAAAGCTAACGTTAAGCTAGCTAAAAACAATGAGCTGGGTCGCCTATTTTTTTTACTATCAAAACTAGCTAAAGCTGCTTAGTAATGACGATACTTTCGTGCTAGTAATTCGACCAAGTTAGTTCCCTGACATAAATAAACTGATTGAGAGATTTCCTTATCTGTTACCGCATATGTGAATACCTGAACGATAGCATTCAGCTAGTTAGCTCGCTAAAGTCAAAAAAGAGGACCTAAATTTGTTTATCTCGACATATCCTACAGGCACTTCGCAGGTCACCTTTCATGGTATTTCTTTTCGGCCATCTTTGGTGTGGCGTCGTGTTGGCTTCATCTGGTGTCCGACTATTTTTTTGAGATATATTATATATCGAAGCTTTTTATCAATTAAAGATCACTTTGAGTCAAAATGCAAGCCGAGATCTACAGCGCAGATTTTTTTTTTAACTAAAAAACAACAACATTACTTTAACGTAAGCCAATGCAACGTTAACCAATTAAAAACAGTTCTGTAGCAATGACATTTGTGCAGTAGGCTATATTTTATTTTTTATTTTATTTAACCTTTATTTAACCAGGTAGGCAAGTTACAATTGCGACCTGGCCAAGATAAAGCAAAGCAGTTCGACACATACAGCAACACAGAGTTACACATGGAGTAAAACAAGCATACAGTCAATAATACAGTAGAAAAATAAGTCTATATAGGATGTGAGCAAATGAGGCGAGATAAGGGAGGTAAAGGCAAAAAAAGGGCCATGGTGGCGAAGTAAATACAATATAGCAAGTAAAACACTGGAATGGTAGATTTGCAGTGGAATAATGTGCAAAAGTAGAAATAAAAATAATGGGGTGCAAAGGAGCAAAATAAAGGACCCAGGTGGGTGCTACAGGTGGGTGCTGCTATGGTGACCAGCGTGCTGAGATAAGGGGGGACTTTACCTAGCAGGGTCTTGTAGATGACCTGGAGCCAGTGGGTTTGGCGACGAGTATGAAGCGAGGGCCAGCCAACGAGAGCGTACAGGTCGCAGTGGTGGGTAGTATATGGGGCTTCGGTGACAAAACGGATGGCACTGTAATAGACTGCATCCAATTTATTGAGTAGGGTATTGGAGGCTATTTTGTAAATTACATCACCGAAGTCGAGGATCGGTAGGATGGTCAGTTTTACGAGGGTATGTTTGGCAGCATGAGTGAAGAATGCTTTGTTGCGAAATAGGAAGCCAATTTAGATTTAACTTTGGATTGGAGATGTTCGATATGAGGCTGGAAGGAGAGTTTACAGTCTAACAAGACACCTAGGTATTTGTAGTTGTCCACATATTCTAAGTCAGAACCATCCAGAGTAGTGATGCTGGATGGGCGGGCAGGTGCAGGCAGCGATCGGTTGAAGAGCATGCATTTACTTTTACTTGTATTTAAGAGCAGTTGGAGGCCAGAGGAGAGTTGTATGGCATTGAAGCTCGTCTGGAGGGTTGTTAACACAGTGTCCAAAGAAGGGCCAGAAGTATACAGAATGGTGTCGTCTGCATAGAGGTGGATCAGAGACTCACCAGCAGCAAGAGCGACATCATTGATGTATACAGAGAAGAAAGTCGGCCCAAGAATTGAACCCTGTGGCACCCCCATAGAGACTGCCAGAGGCAGTGCCTAATACATTATCACTGCGTATTGACTATGCTTGAATTGCCCTGTCAATGTTGTTCTTATCAGACCATTTAAACATTTGATATTTTTTAAAGTATGATCACACTGGTAATTCATAATTTGTTGTATTACATGTGAGGCACTAAGTGCCTAAGTGAGCATAACAATTGGCTTTTTTTCTGGACTGATGGCCTGCAAGGAGGGAGCAACGTTCTGCTGAGAAAAGGCGACATTCTTCAGCTGATGGCGAAACACAAGTCACATTATTTTTGCCTCATTCACCAATTAATTTTGTTACTCCGATGACCAGAGAAAGTGAAATATTCCTAGATATTAAAAAAGACACCTCATAGGACACATCACTGCGCTCTATACTCTTCTGTAAACTGGTAATCTCTGTATACCCGTCGCAAGACCCACTGGTTGATGCTTATTTATAAAACCTCTTAGGCCTCACTCCCTCCTGTCTGATATCTCTCCTGCAGCCTTCATCCTCCACATACAACACCCATTTTGCCAGTCACATTCTGTTAAAGGTCTCCAAAGCATACACATCCCTGGGGCACTTATCTTTTCAGTTCGCTGCAGCTAGCGACTCGAACAAGCTGCAACAAAGACTCAAACTGGAGAGTTTAATCTCAATCTCTTCATTCAAAGACTCAATCATGGACACTCTTACTGACAGTTGTAGCTGCTTTGCATGATGTGTTGTTGTCTCTATCTTCTTGCCCTTTGTGCTGTTGTCTGTGCCCAATAATGTTTGTATCCTGTTTTGTGCTGCTACCATGTTGTGCTGCTGCCATGCTATGTTGTTGTTCTTAGGTCTCTCTTTATGTAGTGTTATGTTGTCTCTCTTGTCGTGACGTGTGTTTTGTCCTGTATTTTTTTTTACATTTATTTGTATATTTAATCCCAGCCCCCGTCTCTGCAGGAAGGCCGCCATTGTAAGTAAGAACTTGTTCTTAACTGACTTGCCTAGTTAAATTGAAATAATGTCCATTGCTTGTGTTTCTTGGCCCAATCAAGTGTCTTCTTCTTATTGTGTCCTTTAGTAGTGATTTCTTTGCAGTGATTCGACCATGAAGGCCTGATTCACGCAGTCTCCTCTGAACAGTTGATGTTGAGATGTGTCTGTTACTTGAACACTGTGAATAATTTATTTGGGCTGCAAGTTCTGAGGATGGTAACTCTAATTAACTTATCCTCTATGGTAAAGGTAACTCTGGGTCTTCCTTTCTTGTGGTGGCCCTCATGAGAGCCAGTTTCATCAAAGTGCTTGATGATTTTTGCGACTGCACTTTAAGAAACTTGACTGACCTTCATGTCTTAAAGTAATGATGGACTGTCATTTCTCTTTGCTTATTTGAGCTGTTCTTGCCATAATATGTACTTGGTCTTTTACCAAATAGGGCTATCTTCTGTATACCACCCCTACCTTGTCACAACACAACTGATTGGCACAAACGCATTAAGGAAAAGAACGCTACAAATGAACCTTTAATAAGGCACACCTGTTAATTGAAATGCATTCCAGGTGGCTACCTCATGAAGGTGGTTGACAGAATGCCAATAGTGTGCAAAGCTGTCATCAAGGCAATAGGTGGCTACTTGAAAGAATATAAAATATATTTTGATTTGTTTAACACTTTTTTGGTTACTACAAGAGTCTATATGTGTTATTTCATAGTTTTAATGTCTTCACTATTATTCTACAATGTAGAAAATAAAGGGCAGAATGTAGACAATTAGAATGGCAAAATGTACTCCAAGTAGTAACCCTTCCGGAAGACCAGTCAATCTGTGGGTTGTGTAGCTTTAACCATGAGACGCCCAGAACCAGAGGTGGGTGAGAACAGTCGATTATATGGAAACGGATCTTTTCCTGGTGATTAGCAGGAACATTTCCCTCCAAAACACGGAAGAGTAGCTTTCCATTGAGAGCGTTGGCTTATAGAGGTGAATCGAGCAAAACAGTGTCCAAGCCCAACTGCTTAACAACCCCTCGGTCCAGAAAACTCTCGTCGGCGGCTGAATCGACGAGAGCAGACAGAGGAAAAGCCTGGCTCTGCCAGACAAGGTTGGCCTCAAGCAGGGGTCTGGGAGATGATGGGCAGGCGATTTGGCTCATCCCCCACTACTGCTGAGCCCTCTCTTTTACTGGACACAGGGTACAAGTGGAGATCAGTTGACCAACCTGGCCACAATACAGACAGCTCCTAGTACTGATACGCCACTGCCTCTCCTCTGGAGATAGACGGGTCCGGCCGAGCTGCATGGGTTCATGCCACTATAGCTTTGACCAATTCCCCCTAGGTTGTAAAGCTAGGGTTATTAAGAATTAGGCAAAGACTCAGATTCTGCAAATGGTTCATTGTAGTTTATTCATGAGAGCTCTCAAGTCAACCAACATTTGAACAGTCTTTATAACCCCATATACGCACACACACGCACACGCACACACACACACACACACACAAGTTTATCCCTTTTCTACCAGCCTTGGCAGTTTCTCGCCGTTCTCTCCTCTCTAGATTAGAGAGGCCATGGAAGTGATAAACATCAGGCCCTCCTGTTGTCAGCTTTTTCAGTTATCATGTGTAGTCTACCAGCCTGTTTTCTCCCTCTTACACACACACATACATTATTAGAATTATAGTATTAGATGTTTCAGGGCGGAATTCTTTAGTCAAACATATACTGTACATTCCTTTATCAGTTCATGATTGGGATCTGCCTGGTGATGTGATGCAGTCAGAGAAATTGAACAAGGCACAGAAGCAGACGTCATGGGACATGCAACCCTACCTCCCCTCTCCCTTCGACGCTAACGGAGACGGTTGTCAATGCGGATAGTGAGAGAAATTAGTTCATCAAGTCCATCAGGCTCCTCTCTGGACACCAACTCGTCCTTGAGGGTCTCAGTAAGTGTGTTCCGGAATGCTTCCTGAAGGGCCTCGTCATTCCAGCCGCTCTCTGCGACGAGGATGCGGAACTCACATGCCATCTCAGCCACACTCTGAGAACCTTGACGAATGGACAGAAGTCGTTTAGCAGCATCCTTTCCACAGACCTTCCTTAGCTCATCTGTGAATCCACTGTAGGAGAAGCAGATAGATGACTGTCTCTCCAGAAGAGCACTGCTCCCTGAAGGCAGCCAATCAAAACAAATTTAGGGTTAGGGCTGTTTAGGGCTGTTGCTGAAACACTAGTGAACATTGTACAAGAAAGGCTCTGCAAACCCCAAGATTGCCATCATAGCACTCAGGAGTCGGAACAAAAGGCTCCCGGGAGGAGAAGAGGAACTGGAGACAGGTTGTGAATTCTGAACAGAGATTCGGACCTGTAGGTCAGACAGGCTCTGTGAAAACTCCTTGATGTTCTCCAGCAGGGTTTTCAGGGCTTGGTCATGTGGATCAAGAAGAGTGCCTTGCCCCACAAGAATTTGGCGAAGAGTAGTAGAGTCTGCTCTGTTCATTTCTTGGCCAGGTCGTACTGTTACGCAGAGCGAAAACAGGGGAACCCAAAAGCGGACTCAGATGCGGAAGCAGGAATGAATGAACCAAAATGTTTATTGTACACAGAGAGATGTGGAGTGCAGAACCGGGGTAGCTCAGATGAGTTACAGAAAAACCAGAAGTGTAGACTGAGGTTGGAGTTGACTGAGTTGAACAGGGTAAACAGGTCCTGAGGGGAATCCAAGGCAGTGGTGGTGAGTGAAGTCCAGAACAAGGTGGTTGGGTGGTGAGACGTAGTACAGGATCCAGAGACAGAGCGGTAAAGAGCAGATATTACGATCTGGCAGAGTGGAAGTGGCAGGAATGAGTTTATGTAGAGGTCTTGATTTATGGGACGATTTGCAGCTGGTTGGGATCTGCCCTGACTCCAGCACATCTGTCTCTAACCACACAATCACACCAAGAGAGAGAGAGAGTACAGGGGGGGAATTGCAGGTTAAGACGCCACCGATGAACACCAGAAGGCGTAGTGGGTGCAGATGTGACAGTAACATGCTGATTGGTCGACTGTTTGAACCATTAAAGGGTGCTCTGCTATTCTTGGGTAGTGGAATGACCTTTACTCCCTCCGTGTCTGAGGGCACACATTGTTTTCTAGGCTTAAAATGAAGATGTGGCAAACAGGAGTCACAATGTATTCCACTACCAACCTCAGCAATTTACCATCCACGTTGTCGGTAACAGGTGGTTTTGTCTTTATTTATAGATAGCAAAAAAAAATGTAACCTCTTCCACACCCACTTTGTGGACCTCAAAACTACAGTGCTTTTATTTCATTATTTGGGCCATTATGCATGAATATGAAGGCTCAGCATTTGCTGTTTGCATGTCATACCTCAGTTTGCTAATCTTGTCAACAAAGAAGTTATTAAAGTGGTTGGAAATATCAAAGGGTTTTGTTATGAACAAGTCATCCGCCTCAATGAAGGATGGAGCCGGGTTTATTTTTTGCCTAGAATTTAATTTGAAGTACTCCAGAGCTTTTAACTATAATTCTTTAGATCATTTATCTTTTTTCCATAGTATAGTTTTTTTCTTCTTTTTGTTTAGTTTAGTTAAGTGATTTCTCAATTTACTGTATGTTTGCCAGTCTGCTGACTTATTTTCTATTCCCTTTGCCTCGTCCCTCTCAGCCATACAGTTTTTCAATGTATCATCTATCCATGGGGATTTGGCAGTTCTAACAGTCAGTTTCTTGATGGGTGCATGCCTATCAGTAACTGGAAGAAGCAGTTTCATAAATGCTTTCAAGTGCAGCGTCCAAATGTTCCTCATTGCACAAATTAGACCAACAAATATTATTCACATCTTTGACATAGGAATCATTGTGAAACCTCTTGTATGAATGATGATACACAATTGTAGGTCCAGTCTTTGGAACTTTGGTCATAGAAGTAGTGCAGATCAATCAGCGGGGAGTACAGTAACAACAAATAACCAAACTCCAGGGTGTTAGTAAAAATCAGTTTGTTCTTATTGATACCCTATTACCAGTGGTGTAAAGTACTTAAGTAAAAATACTTTAAAGTACTACTTAAGTAGTTTTTTTTAGGTATCAGTACTTTACTTTACTATTTGTATTTTGGACCATTTTTACTTTTACTCCACTACATTCCTAAAGAAAAGAATGTACTTTTTACTCCATACATTTTCCCTGACACCCAAAGTACTTGTTACATTTTCTATGCTTAGCAGGACAGTAAAATGGTCCAATTCACTCACTTATCAAGAGAACATCACTGGTCAAATCAAATCAAATGTTATTTGTCACATGTGCCGAGTACAACAGGTGCCGAGTACACTGTAGACCTTACAGTGAAATATTTACTTTACAAGCCCTCTTTGGACAAGCCCTTAACCAACAATGCAGTTTTAAGAAAAATCACCGTTAAGTAAAAAATAGATAAGTAATAAATAAAAGTAACAAGTAATTAAAGAGCAGCAGTAAAATAACAATAGCGTGGCTATATACAAAGGGTACCGGTACAGAGTCAATGTGCGGGGGCACCAGTTAGTCGAGGTAATTGAGGTAATATGTACTTGAAGGTAGAGTTAAAGTGACTATGCATAGATAATAAACAGAGAGTAGCAGCAGTGTAAAAGGGGGGCAATGCAATAGTCTGGGTAGCCATTTAATTAGCTGTTCAGGAGTCTTATGGCTTGGGGGTAGAAGCTGTTAACAAGCCTCGTGGACCTAGACTTGGCACTCCGGTACTGCTTGCCGTGCGGCAGCAGAGAGAATAGTCTATGACTGGGGTGGCTGGAGTCGTCGACAATTTTTAGGGTCTTCCTCTGACATCGCCTGGTATGTGGTCCTGGATGGCAGGAAGCTTGGCCCGAGTGATGTACTGGGCCGTTCGCACTACTTTCTGTTATGCATTGCGGTCAGAGGCCGAGCAGTTGCCATATCAGGTAGTGATGCAACCAGTCAGGATGCTCTCGATGGTGCAGATGTAGAACCTTTTGAGGATCTGAAGACCCGTGCCAAATCTGTTCCGTCTCCTGAGGGATAATAGGCTTTGTTGTGCCCTCTTCACAACTGTATTGGTGTGCTTGGACCATGATAGTTTGTTGGTGATGTGGACACCAAGGAACTTAAAGCTCTCAACCTGCTCCACTACAGCTCCATCGATGAGAATGTGGGCATGATCGATCCTCCTTTTCCTGTAGTCCACAATCATCTTCTTTGTCTTGATCACGTTGAGGGAGAGGTTGTTGTCCTGGCACCACACGGCCAGGTCTCTGACCTCCTCCCTATAAGCTGTCTCATCGTTGTCGGTGATCATCGGCAAACTTAATGATGGTGTTGGAGTCGTGCCTGGCCATGCAGTCATGAGTGAACAGGGAATACAGGAGGGTACTGAGCACGTCTGCATGTCAGCCCTGCTGCCTCTGATCTGGAGGACTCACTAAATATATTACTTTACACAAAGGCTTTGTTTGTAAATGATGTCTGTGTGTTGTAGTGTGCCCCTGGCAATCTGTAAAAAATCTGACTGATAAGCTATTTGAAGAAAAAAAAACTTTTACTTTTGATACTTACTTAATTAATATTTTTCTGGGTGTCTTTCGCTTTTACTTGAGTCATTTTCTGTTAAGGTATCTTACTTTTACTCAAGTATGATAATTGGGTACCTTTTCCACCACTACCTACTACAACTCTGGTTCAATTGTACAGTATGTAGTTAGACCAGGAATGTGTTGGATATGTGCCATTGAGCATGATCATGCCATCATCCGATGTACCCATGTGAGAGATAGATACACTGTGTCCTGTTCTCTCTGTGTGTTTCCTTGTGCCCATCCTGCCTCGGTCAAAGTCTGCAGAGAGGCGATGTTGTGCTGCCTGCCCTGTGAGAGATGGTTTCAGCTGTGGGAACGTGTGCTTTGTCATGGGGCTCTGATTACATTCTCAATGTCTGGCTTTTGCGTTGCTCATCGACTGGACAATTGAAATAAATGACAAACCTGATCCCTGGCCTGCCTCTATTTGTTCAATTCTAGGCTATTTGATCAACTTCTGCTTATTTGACAACTTGAGGAATTTTTGTGATTTGCTGATTTCCGAGGCCTTTACCTCGACTAACCCTTTGATTAGCAATTACCTTAAATGTTATCTCAGTGTTTAAGTTCATTAAGTCTACAAACCTGCACACAGTCTTTCAAAAGTGCAAGACTACTCTCTCTGTGTTTCTCGGGTGTCACGAGAAACTTCTGTGTTGTTGTGAAGTTGTTGCTTCGCTTGTGATCTTGTGGATTTTTAGGCAAAAGTATTTTGCCTCAAAGTGTAAGGTTCTGCATTTATTTTCTTAGTCAACCTTGTGTTCTGTTTTGTTGTGTTCTGGAACGTAGCCCTGTTTCTTTGTGTTTTTGAACATAACCTTGTCTTTCATTTTTGTTCATTGTTTTCACCTGTGTTAGTTACTCACCTTGTCTCATAAGCTCCTTATTTAGTTCAGTTCATTGTGTTTTGTGCCTTTGTGAGGTATTGTTCATTTTGACTCTACTAAGCCTTTTCCTAGCTTGTTTGGGGAGAACCAGTTATATAGCCTTCAGTCCTAGTTTTGATTCACCTGCCTGTTTGTCTAAATGTGTATGACCGTTGCCTGCCTGTGACCACAATTCCTGCCTTCTGCAATGGCGAAATAAACACCTGCCGCGCTCTGCGTGTGAATCTACACCTTTTTTCCCCTGAGTATTCATTCCACAGAGAGACTCTTGGTGATGGAAGAGATTTAGGAGAGTGTTGTTTTGGGAGATCCGCTTGTTACAAACCATTTCTACTGCTGTTTTTCTATTTAGGCCCTACTCAAAGCGTTCCAGGAGTAAGAATAAGGCAAAAAAATATGACCCAGCAACAATGTCATTTGAATGTTAAAAATACCACAAAGTACAAGATATTGACATTGTTTGATGGCTGACGAAGACAGTGTTTATTAACGCCTTGGTAAGAGAGGAAACCATTGAAAGGATCATACATATAAAACAAACAACAATTCACCTCATAATAATGAATATTTGAAAATTCACACAAGTATGGTATTCTCAAGTGTTTTTATAATCATACGCAAAACCTCAATTTTCTTAAATAGGGCAGAGAAGTGTCCACCTTGACCGATGTGTTATGTTAACAAATATCTTCTCTCACTTGTTTGCACAGTTGACATGCCTGTGAACAGTAATTATTTTGTGTGAATTGAACCAAGTTATTTCTCATTTAACCAGATATTTTGTAACATGGATAGAGAATGATTAAGGGTTTTACATAGAAGGATTTACAGACAGATACTTTAAAGAATTACAGACAGACCGATGTTTCTGCATGTAATAAAATCTTGCTATTAGAAAAAAAATGTTATTTGGTACAATTGGCTTGTCTATACAGTACCAGTCAAAAGTTTGGACACACCTACTCGTTAAAGGGTGTTTATTTTTACTATTTTCTACATCGTAGAATAATGTTGATGACAAACTATGTAATAACCAAAAAAGTGTTAAACAAATCAAAATATATTTTGATTTCAAAGTAGCCACCTTTTGCCTTGAAGACAGCTCTGCACACTTTTGGCATTCTCTCAACCAGCTTCACCTGGAATGCTTTACTAAACATTCTTGAAGGAGTTCCCACATGTGCTGAGCACTTGTTGGCTGCTTTTCCTTCCCTCTGCAGTCCAACTGATCCCAAACCATTGTTGAGGCCAGGTCATCTGATGCAGCATTCCATCACTCTCCTTCTTGGTCAAATAGCCCTTACACAGCCTGGAGGTGTGTTGGGTCATTGTCCTGTTGAAAAACAAATGATCGTCCCACTAAGCGCAAACCAGATGGCATGGTGTATCGCTGCATAATGCTGGGATAGCCATGCTGGTTAAGTGTGCCTTGAATTCTAAATACAACACAGACAGTGTTACCAGCAAAGCACCACCACACCTCATCTATGCTTCATGGTGGGAACCACACATGCAGAGATCATCCGTTCACCAACTATGTGTCTCACAAAGACACGGTGATTGGAACCAAAAATCTCAAATTTGGACTCAGAACAAGGACATGTTTCCACCGGTCTAATGTCCATGCAAGTCTCTTCTTATTATTGGTGTCCTTTAAAATATATTTCAAGTCAAAGGGTGGCTAATTTGAAGAATCTCAAATATAAATTATATTTGGATTTGTTTAACACTTTTGGTTACTACAAGATTCCATATGTGTTATTTCATAGTTTAAATGTCTTCACTATTATTCTACAATGTCGAAAGTAGTAAAAATAAAGAAAAACCGTTGAATGAGTAGGTGTGTCCAAACTTTTGACTGGTACTGTATATGAAAATATACAAAGGTATATGATAGGATATACCTCCTATTTGTTGCCCTTCCTCATCTACACAATTAGCACATTTTCAACACACAATCACTGCTCTCTCATAACTGCAACTCATCTCTTGTTCTTAGTGTTATAGTATACTTTCAGAGTTTTATAGATATGTTGTCTCGCTTTCTATGCATCCCTTAGGACGTTTAATGAAAGAGCTGACATTTAGGGGAACTTTTTCATCAGTCTTTGAGTAACTAATGGGTTAGGGATATTTCAAGGCATGTATTTCCTGGCCTTCAAACGGGGTATAATATGTATGTCTCTGATGTCATTATGCTGAAGCAGCCAACACAAATAGCGCTCTGTGCCCATGCCCCACCCACTGGTGAGTAGAGGAATGACCTGCCGCATGTTGATGTACCACTTGTAGGATTCCTCTGGGACAGCGTGATGTCTGAGGGCTTCTTGCACCATCTCGGGGTTGGAGTGACGCTCCCCAAGACCCAGAGTCTCTCCCAATCCCAAGAGGAGGTCCGATGCTTTTGCCTTGCGTCTGCCCGAGCCCTCCACATATGCTTGATAGAAAGCCACTCCCAGGTGGTCCATCTCTGTCAGCCAAACAGCGCCTCCGTACTTCTCAATCAAAACCTTTTCTCCTTTGCGGGTTAACTTCCTGCCAAACTGGGGCTGGTCGTCCTGTACCCACTCCAAGCAGTCTGGGGAGGGCATCATAGGGATGGCCTTGTCCAGAGTGACTCTTGGGAGAGCGGCTCCTCCTTCCAACTTCTCCAGTAAGTCCTGGACATGTGAAAGGGTTCCAGCAGAGTTCAGGATGATGTTGGAGTGTTTTTTCAGCATTGCATTGGTGAGATGAGCCAAGTATCCCTCAGCTATGTGCATGGCAGTATCCATGTCACCCAGGAGCTCACACTCAACATGGTAGAACTGGTTAAGATGCGTGGCATCTGGATCTTCTCCCCGAAAACTTGCCGATATATAGTATGCCCCAGACAAGTTCTCTTGGAATCGCAAGAAATACTCCAGCACAAATTGCATGGAGTCAGCCAAGTACACATCCTGCCCCAGCAAGTTGACGTAAACGGGCTCGGAGTCTGATCCCAGGCCCATCGGAGAGGAGATTGTGTCAGTGGTGAGAGGAGTCAGGGCGTACGCGTACTGACAGGTGTTGTTGAAGTACTCCACTGTGCTGTGGAAGAGGGTATTTTGAATTTGAAAGAGATTGCGGTACCACTGGCTCTTGATGGCTAACATGGAGTGGCTCTGTGGGTCCTCCCAGGAACGAGGAGGCCTGCAAAGTGTGATTTTGGTGTGGATTTCTTTTAGAGATTCAGGGCTAGCGGGAGGGCCATCAGCAGATGAGACATACCCGGGGTAGCTTTGGAAGTACTCTGGGAACACCTCAGCAGGCTTGTCACCACGTGGAGGAACCAGAGGTATCAGCTTGACATGGGCATAATCAATCTCAAAGCCCTCAAAGATGAGTGCAACACCTCGAGCATGCATTCCTTCCTCCAGCAGCCCAGCTACTTTACGAGTGGCCAGGATCAGTGATGTGTAATCAGTCTCTTCCAGACAGAAAATGTTGCTTGGCAGTGGTTTACGTGGCACTAGAACTGTGAGTCCAGGTGTATTAGGGTAGGGGGTGAGGAAAGCCACATGATCACTGTCCTCCCACACCCGCCACTGTTGCTCCTCGCCACGGACGATACGGCAGAACAGTCCATTGTGGGAGGGATTTCCTAAGAAGTCATAACACAATGGTGCGTTAGGCGTTGGCAGCTTGTCCCGAATCTTGGCCTGAACCCGGTCCAGATCTGCGTCTTCCCAGCGTGGGCCACTCTTTGAGCTGCAGTAACCTGGGTCACAGGGCTGAAAGTCCTCCTCCCCGGTCAGATGGGGGCACCAGTTGGTTTCCAGGCCATGAAGTGGTAGCACTCGGATATGGGCCGGGGTCTCGGGACGTGGGTTAAATACTAGGGCGCAACGCTGTACCCCCAGTCGTTCGCATAGCAGGTTTGAAACAGCCTGTGCTCCTTGCAACAGTTCTAAGAAATCTGGTACAGCCAACTGAAAGATGCTGCTCGGTCCACTCAGAGTCTTTTGGGTAAGGATGGTGGCACCTGGTGTCCAAGGGTTTGAGTGTAGGTGAGCAACTAGTTTGTCAGTCTCCCAGATCACATTGGAATAACTCTTCATGGGTCTTAGGACTTCGACACGTGCAATGCCACCAACCATGGATGCTACAAACAACACCCCAGCATTGGTTTCAACAACAGCATCGCCTTTGGCGTCTACAGCAATGATTCCAGCACAGCTGCCCTTCAAGTTCTCAGACATGACTTCTCGACATGCTGCCCTAAGGCTGTAGCCTTTATGATGGTAGAGACTGGCTACTTTTTGAGCAACTGTGTGCCTTAGAAACACATCTCCATCACCAGAGCAGGTTACTGCAAGCTTGTCATCAGCAAATATACCTGCTCCCACTACTGCTGTGTCCCCAACTCGACCCTTCCATTTTCCCACCAACCCACCAGTGGACGTTGCAGCAGCTAACCTACACCACCGATCCAAAGCAACAGCTCCCACTGTCTGTGGATGGTTGTTCTTGGAGGCATTGCCAGCACTGAGTTTTGCTATCAGCTCTCTGCGACGGATATCAGTTTGGAAGTATTCCGCCCTCATAGGCTTCTCACTCTCTTCTAAGCCTTGCAAAAACTCTTCTGCACCTTCCCCTACTAAGAGTGAGTGTGCACTCTTCTCCATGACCTGTCTTGCTGCTTTCACTGGGTTCTTCACACTCTGCACACAAGCCACTGACCCAGAGTTCATCCCATTTCCATCTACTATGGTCGCCTCCATCTCATTTTTCCCATCTTTGTTGAAAACCGATCCCTTCCCGGCGTTGAACAGAAAGCAGTCCTCAAGAGCTTGCACACTCCGCTGCACTGCGTCAAGACTACTGCCTCCTTGTTGTAGCACTTGTGCTCCAAGGGTCAGGGCTGTCTGCAGAGCAAATTCAATGACCTCTACCACCTTTGTATTTAGCATCATCTCCTCCCCAGCTCCACCATGGATCACCAGAGTAAAGTCTGGACTCATGTTGGAGGCAGAGTCAGAGGGAAGTGTTGACTTGGACATTGTCTTGCCTTGTTTTTGGCCTGCTGGACTAATACTTTTGTGAATTTCCCCTTGGGTGGATCCATTCCTTCTTCCTACTTGTCCTTCTTGCAGCAGACACTCCATTGCTCCCATTTGCCCGGCTACGGCATATCTGACAGCGAGAAGCATCACCAGCTTCAGATTTACTTTCAGGCTATCTTGAAGCTTCTCCAACACTGTGGCAAAGGTGCCTTTCCCATTGAGCACCATACGGACCCGGTCTCTCCTCCCCAGGTAGGTTACAGCCAGTTGGTCTTTAGCGTACACATTCCCTACAGCAAGCTCCACTCCCTCCATCAAATCCTTGCCAGTAAGATAAACGGAGGGGCACCCAAAGGGGTCAAGAAACTTCTTGAGAGGGTTGTCTGGAGACATGGACCAGCGTAGGGCTGCGAGGTGAGGGCCCACACCATGTCCACTTTTAGTGGCTTTGATCAGGTTCTTGTGCTCCAGGAAAGCCACATGGAACAGACGGAGCAGTTCGTTCGTGTATCGAGGATTGTTATCTGGTCCAATGCAGGATTCCAAAGCACTAATGAGCTGGCAGGATTGCATGGTGAGGGAGTATGTCGGATCGCAGCGGCCGTGCTTGTAGTGACGCATATGGGTAGGGGTTACAAGAATGTGGCTGGCAGCAGATTCCCCAAGAGTCTGCCTTAGGGAGAGCTGCAAGGAAAAGTTGATCCAGGCATCGTACAGGCCCCTGTGACCCCGGATGGTAGCAAAGACATCTGGGTAAGAGGGAACCTCAAACGTGATTATGGGATGAATTGCTTTAGGGGAGGACTTTGGGGGGTCTGTTTTAGTTATACCCTTTAGTGGGAATGCTAGGGGTCTTGGGGAGGAGGAATCAGCCTTGTTAAGATAGGCTGACCCATTGCTTTCTGTGTTGGCCTGGACTAGGTCCACATTAAGAGACTCAGAGAGATACCACACAGTCTCAGCCACTAGCCCAGCCACCATTCCATCCAGTGCACTGTGCTCGAACACCATCCCTGCTGTGCTGTCTTTGAATACCACCAGGTTCACCACCTGTAGAAAAAGTATAGAAAAATAGTTTTTATTTTACTTGTGATACTTGTGATGTTTGCTTGTGATGTTGAGCTAAAGAGGAACCGATGTTTTCAAGTCTTGTGTCAGTGAGTTAATAAACTGAAGTTTGTTGGGTGCAATTATGTATGGCTGATGTGCAGTAAAGATCCACTTACAATTTGATTCAATATAGAAAAATTGATTTAACTCCATTATCTAGCGTACATTTTTGTCAACACATAAAATCATGTTCCAGGTTTTAAATGAGATGCATAATTTAAGACCATATCCTCATCCGGTAACCCGATGAATCCAGTTGATTCACTACAACACCACTGTACTGTACTGTATTGTAAGGACAGACGCTGGGAGACAAGAAGCAAGTACAGGGAGCGAATACTTAATGAATAAACAGACAGGAAACAAAACACGAACAGCGTCTGGACAAGGCACACATAACAACATTAATACTGACTCTGGAAAGAAACAGAGGAAATTATAGATATAGGGGAGGTAATTAATAATGTGATGGAGTCCAGGTGAGTCCGATGAAGCGCAGATGCGCATAATGATGGTGACAGGTGTGCGTACTGATGAGCAGCCTGGCGGCCTCGAGCACCAGAGAGGGGGAGCGGAAACAGACGTGACACTGTATTGTAGTAGTTGTCATCCACAATTACAGTACCACAAACATCCCATACTGTACCTTGTCATAGTATCTCAGACAGGGCCCATCTCCTCCTCCCAGTCTGACAGCGTTGAGGGTGTCTGCCAGATCAGCTGGTGGATTGCAGTATTCCAGGGAGAGAGCCACCACAGCACTCTCCATCAACCCCAGTGAGGCGGCCGCTTCCCCACCTGCTCTAAGGATCTCCTCCCTCACTGCACTCCAGGTTTGCCGCTGCAGGGCAGAGAGGCCGCAGATGGCAGAGGGCTCATTGTTCTTGGTAGCTCTATGTTGGCTCATCACATGAGCCACTTGGCTGTAGATGTCAGGGAAAGGTAAAGGGGACATAGGACCACCTGGGCTGAGACGCTGCAGTATGTTGACTGAAAATACCTCTCCAGCACAGATTACGATGGCATGGAGGCAGTCTGGGTATACCTGTAATACAAACAGCACATTAAGAAGTAGGAGATAATCACATTAGATGAAAATAAGACAAGGGAGTATGATGAACTGTTATCATTATCATCAGAGATGGTGTATGAAAACACAAAACAACATTGAGTCAAAGTACTCTATTTTTTTCCCAAAACGTACTTTAATCTCATCTTGGGTCTTCCCAGGAATGCGGCTGGCAGCAAACACCTCTGATTGCTGTGTGCGCTCAGTTTGCCCCTCTCCCTCTACCAGCGAAGGCTCACTATACATCTTGGCCACAGCCCAGAGCAGAGCGGCAGCCCTCTCAAGTTGGGCACATTCCTTCTTGGCTCTGGAGGGGGACAGGACAGCGGGGATGGCTGTCGAGGTGGGCAGTGGGTCGGTGCATGAGAGCAGCCGGCTCTTGAATTGCTCTGTCACCCAGTTCTCTCGGCCAGAGGCGGCAGCCGCCAAGCAGTTTTGGGCCTCCTGCAGGACCTCCCTCTGTTGGCTAAGGGTGTTTTTGAATTGAGGGTAGAGCTCGGGGCTCAGGGTGAGCTGGAGCACACGGCTTGCCTCTTGTAAGGTGACATCTAGCTCTGGAATAGGGTAATCGAGAAGTGCCATCCTGTCCTGTTGATAGGGGGAACCTAATGCAATGAGAGAGCGAGGATGCACAATCAATTGAGTTACTGTAAAGACACTCAGGAAATTTGCCACAATATTCCCTCTCAAACATAGTATGCGAAAACGTGACATATTAACCTGTATGAGTAGTAAAGGCTGTAATTCAATCAGGCTATTCATATTATCTAGGAGAAGAGCTCATGAGATACACAGAGGACTCTTTATGGATTCATTTGGCTGAGGGGAATACAATCCCTCCTGTAAGGTCAATGTGTCCTTCGAAGATACATTGTGACTTCTCCTTTATCACACTGTGTGTGAGAGAGGCTGCTCTACATTACCCTCATCCCTTAATAATAAGAGTAGCATAGTGTGTGTATTGCCAGTTGTCATGGGAATATGTCTCATGCTGCATGACCCTGTTGGGGTAATTAGATTCATGCTGATTCGCCTAGTCAGTCTCTCTTTACAATGCTGCCTGTTTTTCATTCTTCTAAGGCCGATTCAAGTTCAGCTATGCCTCTGACCTTGTGATTACCAGGAAGTTCCTAATTATTATAACTAAATTAAGTTACAATCGATAGGTTTCATGTAATACCACCTTCATAAACAGTATAGGTAAGATATACGTTCCGAAATTAACTTTAGGATTAAACTGTAGGATTTAAGTACCATATTGTAATATTTACCATAAAAATAAACTAATAACACAGTTGTGTCACTTTTGTCAAAATTGAGTTTCATTAAAACCAGTTATGAGCAAACTAAACCAGCTTATTAGATGTCAAAATCATGTCACAGAATACACGTTTGTTTATTTTGAATTTTCTCTCTTGTACTTTGGAAATTAAATGGTTTACAATTCACTTTTGAATGTAATAGCAGCTCTCTTCAAGAGAAGAGCTCTCGACAATCTCAGGGCAACACAACCGCAACACAACCAAAATATACTGGGTTACAATGTGTAAGTTCCTCAAATGTGATTGTGACAACCATTGCTATTATATTTTGCATGCCTAAAATACATGTAAAATAACAACACAGCTATTATATTAAAAACATTTTCCCTCTGCCTAAGGCAACTTTTTGTCATCAAAGTTGCTAAGACCAATTACAATGATTTAGACTATAAATAGGAGAGTAAATCATTTAAGTTGACATACATTATCAGGGGTATGTCCTGAAGTCCATACATCTCTCAACAGTATTAGCAAGGAGGCTGCCCTCTACTAAATAATGTATCATACCACTATGACTCATTCAAGCGTGACTAACATTAAAACATGTATTTCAAGATAGACCAGCATACACATCTGGCTCAGCTTCGTAAGTGAAAAATAATGCAAATTGTAGGTACACAAAATACCACTATGATCAACAACACAAGCATTCACAGATACATGGCTCTTTTTTACACTCTGTAATTAGGCTACACATAAGTAGATAAAGTTGTGTTATTCCTACAGCCATTGTTTGTATGTATATAAGCTCATAAAATGTCATTATAAAAGTAGAAACTAGTTTACCTCAATACCGAATACACTTCAAGATATGCACGCTCGTAAGATGCAGCGATAGTCAGTGAACAGCAAGTTTTGTTGTACCACACAAACAAGGGTTGGCTATAATATGTACCTAGTGATTCCAATTAAGGAATTACATTTCCTGTCTCTCAATAGACACTGGGTGAATCTGAGGCAGCCTCTCACTGCAAATACTCTCCCGAATGGCCAATGTCAATGTTCAACGAACGTTGGATCTCTTTTTAAAGGTTTTTCAGGTGCATAATTAGTTTCACGCTTTATGCTCTATTTCACCCAAACAGTCATTGACAGACAGTTTTCCACGTGACCTTTTAACCCCTGTGACTTTACATTAAACGCACTAACTGGTTTCGAAAATGTCTCCTGGTACATGACTCCTGGTCTCCATAATTAGATTTGTAGCTACAGTAGAATTAGAGGCATGAGGCTGAATTAGTAATGACTGTCTCTCGCAATGGCTTATGCCATCTCCAGTTACAATAGGCTTAACGATTTAACACAATTTAGACCATATTCGAAAACACTTTTACAAATATCACTGCTGCCAGTGACTTGGTTCCTTGTGAAGTTCAGTTAGGTAGACTAACATTATCTGACTCACAAACATCATCCTGATGTCCATAGGGAAAAATGTAATGTGAGAAATCTTTGGTTTATTTTTTAATACAGACCACCATACATTCAATCATGTGACATTGGTATTCTTGATTATGATCAATAGTATCCAGTTCTGAAATATTGGAATAGCTCAGGGTTCCTGAGTGGCGCAGCAGTCTAAGGCACTGCATCTCAGTGCTAGAGGCGTCACTACAGACCCTGGTTTGATTCCAGGCTGTTCCACAACTGACCGTGATTGGGAGTCCCATTGGGCGGCACACAATTGACGTTGTTAGGGTTTGGCCAGGGTAGGCTTTCATTGTAAGTAAGAATTTGTTCTTAATTGACTTGCCTAGTTTTAAAAAATCCCTATTTCACTAAATTAGCAAATTGCCAAAAAATGTCCATACCTCCAGTCAAAGTGTCAAAGATGTGTGGTGAGCCTCCTGAGGTTTCACACCTATATTTATACTCTGGTGCATCTGGTGCTTATTGTGTACATAGTAAAACCCATGCCTTGTTTCCCTTTCCTCCCTTAGTGGAAACTGTTCTTAACATATGGGTCTGGCCAATGTAGTTTCACTTTCAAAACTGGTGCTTTTCCCAAAACTCACTGACCACAACTACCCGAAGCCCCCTGAACTCAGCTGCCCGAAACCCCCCTGACCTCTGACCACAGTTGCCCGAGACTCCCTGACCGAAGTAGGCCTCACCAGCCTTAGACAGACACACCTTAGACAGAACTGTGCTGTACATTTTTATTGTAAATCAAATACAATTCTTAGCCATTTTTTAAACCTTTTTTTTTTACTTTAGACATATAGTATTCAACATTACTCCTTTTGTCAGTCTTTCAATTTGGAGTTGTGCTCTTCACAAAGGCACCTAGCCAAAACGTGGGGCATTGTTTGTTTAAGATTATGATTGTTTTGAGATAATATAATTAAATGTAAGCCTTTGGATAAGATTGCTGACAATGCAGATTATTGTGCCTCATTTTCACTAAGGGTAATTTAGCAGACAAAGTACTCAGACATTCTTAATGGGGACAAACAGTATGTGATTGTTTGCGAGCTGCTTAGGTAAGCTAGTTGTGAGATTTCACCACTTAATGGCGTTTGGTTCCCCAATCTCAGAAACAACTTTGATTAGTTATGTGTAATTCCTAAGTAGCTGTTTCTTCAATTACACAACAAAAATAATGTAGATATTAATGATAAAAACATTTTTATATTTTGTTATTAGATATATTATTTGATATTGAATACTGCACTGTTGGGGAGGGCAAGGGCAAGTTAAGCATTTCAGTGTACTTAGGCATGTGACAAATAAAACTTGAAAGCACCAGCAACATGGTGCCCAGCCCGTATAGGCATATAAGACAAGATATCAAGTGTCACGTATATGTGTACAAAACACAAAACAAAATGTTACATTAAACAAATGGAATGCAATTAACACTTAAATGCATAATTAGCAATCATAACAAAGTACAGTTTTCACCTTGTCTCTCTACACAAACAATACAATTCTCCTTCTCTACCCCAGGAAAATAAATTGTGCAATTTGTGAAAAAGAACTTCAGCCTGTGTTCATCCTGTAGTCAAACACTTCAGGAGTGACCAACAATTTTAACAAATAGAACATGTCTCAAGTCATCATACAGAGGGCAATTAAACACAAAATGGGCTTCACTTTCTATTAACCCAAGATCACATAATACACACATTTTTCTTCTTCGGGGACTTGTTGAATCTACCCATCTCTGGTGCCAGAGGGATTGTGCAGTATTTTAGCTGCTCACAAACTGACCAATACATATTAATATGAGTTTGCTTAATTATATGTGTTACATTTATCCTAGTCATGTCCTTGTAATCAGTGATAATGCTACAGGTGATAAAACAATTCCCCAACAATAAAGTAATACTCCACTCTTCTCTAGCCTACTCTGGTCTACTAATTTAGTCCTAATATTACTTTGGCTTATGATCTTATTCACATATGTTTCTTATACGACTTCTTTATAAAAATGCTTTATTCCACCATAGAAATGTGTAGGTTTGTAGGCTAAATAAGATTGAGTGCTGTAATGTCACATTTCTCAACCATAAAAATACTTCAAACCGGATGTAGTAACTCCAGTGCAAAAAATAAGTAACCTGTTGCATTCTGACCCCGGCGTGAGGGGGAACTGTGTCTGTTGTACTTTTAAGGATAAATCTTTGAAATAGTTTCTCGAACGTAAGTTCAGCGTTCTCTCTTGACAATGTAAAAATGTTGTTCTGTCAATATCCTATATTTGTATTCAATTGATTGTGAGTATCAGTTCCTCAATGTGTAAGGTCAGCCTCGTTCAGCTTTGTTCCCTTTGATTGGCTAGTAGCTAATAGTATTTTTTTTTTTTAATCAGTTAAGGTTAGTTAGCTTTTTACAGTAGTACTAACGTGATTTTTGTATTTTATTTTTACTGTTAGCCAATTAAAGGGAACAATGCTCATGCTACTGGTTTTGCTATTATAGTAACGTTATCTAGCTAATTGTTAGCTCACTTATCGTACTGTCTATACGGACAACGGGGCAGAAGCAACTAAAAAAGTTTGCTAGCTAACATTACATTGTTAACGTGTGTTCTGCTGGGCTAGTGCTATCGTAAACTATATAGCTAGCTAATGTCAGATGAAAGGGGTTAGCTAGCTAGTTCAGTATCTTTGGTTTATTTTGTGTTGCTCTGGTCTGACACGGCTGCATAGCTGACTAAACTCAACTCACGATTTCAAGTTGAGTTTAATCGGCCAGGCTTCCTGCAGGCTAGACAGGCGTAACATAGCTAATGTTAGCTAGTTTTCAAATTAACTTGATGACTTGCTGCTAGCTAGTAGTACCAACAATCGGTATAACGACCACCGAATCTACAGCAGCAAATGACCCGTTTCATCTCTTATCTCATCATTCACAATGGTTATCTAGCTAAATTTGCCCTATCAAATTGTATTGGTCACACACACATGGTTAGCAGATGTTATTGTGAGTGTAGCGAAATGCTTAAGATTCTAGACCCGACAGACAGTGCAGCAGTATCTAACAGTTAACGTTAATATCTAACAATTCCACAACAAAATCCTAATACACACAATCGAGTAAAGGAATGGGATGATATATATATATATGGATGAGCAGTGACAGAGCGGCTAAGATGCAATAGATAGTAAAGTATAGATAGTGAAGGATCCAGTATATACATATGACATGAGTAATGCGAGATATATAAACATTCTTAAAGTGGCATTATTAAAGTGACTAGTGTTCCATTTATTAAAGTGGCCAATGATATCAAGTCTGTAGGTAGGCAGCCGCCTCTGTGCTAGTGATGGCTGTTTATCAATCTGATGGCCTTGAGATAGAAGCTGTTTTTCAATCTCTGTCCCAGTTTTGATGCACCTGTACTGACCTCGCCTTCTGGATGGAAGCAGGGTGAACAGGTAGTGGTTATTTTCCTTGATTATCTTTTTTGCCTTCCTGTGACATTGGGTGTTGTACATGTCCTGGAGGGCAAGTAGTTTGCCCCGGTGATGCGTTGTGCAGACCGCACCACCCTCTGGAGAGCCCTGCAGTTGTGGGCGGTGCAGTTGCCGTACCAGACGGTGATACAGCCCGACAGGATACTCTCAATTGTGTACCTGTAAAAGTTAGTGAGGGTTTTCGGGGACGAGCCACATTTTTTTCAGCCTCCTGATGTTGAAGAGGCGTTGTTGCCTTCTTCACCACACTCTGTGTGCATGGACCATTTCAGTTTGTCGGTTATATGTACACAGAGGAACTTAAAACTTTCCACCTTAATGATAAGTTTGGAGGGTACTGTGGTGTTGGATGCTGAGCTGTATTCAATTAACAGCATTCTTACATAGGTATTCCTCTTGTCCAGATGGGATAGTGCAGTGTGATGTTGATTGCATCGTCTGTGGACCTATTGGGGCGGTAAATTTGAGTGGGTCTTGGGTAATAGGTAGGGTGGAGGTGATATGATCCTTGACTAGTCTCTCAAAGCACTTCATGATGACAGAAGTGAGTGCTATGGGGCAATAGTCATTTCAGTTAGCTTTCTTGGGAACAGGAACAATGGTGGCCATCTTGAAGCATGTGGGAACAGTAGACTGGGGTAGGGATGGATTGAATTTGTCCGTAAACACACCAGCCAGCTGGTCTGCGCATACTTTGAGGATGTGGCTAGGGATGCCGTCTGCCGAGGGTTTTACTCACATCGGCCACGGAGGAGGAGAGCCCACAGTCTTTGGTAGCTAGCTGTGTCGGTTGCACTGTATTGTCCTCAAAGCTTGCAAAGAAGTTGTTTTAATTTGTCTGGGAGCAAGACGTCGATGTCTGCTACGGGGATGGTTTTCTTTTTGTAATCGGGGGTCATTTTAGACCCTGCCACATACGTCTCGTGTTTGAGCCGTTTAATTGCGACTCCACTTTGTCTCTACTTACGCTTTGCTTGTTTGATTGCCTTACGGAGGGAATAACTACACTGTTTGTATTCGGTTATATTTCCAGTCGCCTTGCAATGCAGTGGTACGCGCTTTCAGTTTTGTGAGAATGCTACCATCAATCCACGGTTTCTGGTTAGGGAAGTTTTTAATAGTCACAGTGGGTACAACATCTCCTATACACTTCATTATAAACTTGCTCACCGAGTCAGCGTATACGTCAATGTTATTGTCTGAGGCTACCCGGAACATATCCCAGTCCACGTGATCGACGCAATCTTGAAGCGTGGAATCCAATTGGTCAGACCAGTGTTGGATTAGACCTAAGCAAGGGCGCTTCCTGTTTTTAGTTTTTGCCTATAGGAGGGGAGCAACAAGATGGAGTCATGGTCAGATTTGCCAAAAGGATGGCTTGGAGGGCCTTGTATGCATCGCGGAAGTTAGAGTAGCAGTTGTCGAGTGTGTTACTTGTTTGTGTACTGCAATCGATATGCTGATAGAATTTAGGTAGCCATGATCTCTGATTAGCTTTGTTAAAATCCCCAGCTACAATAAATGCAACCTCGGGATACATGGTTTCCAGTTTGCGTGAAGTTCCTTGATGGACGCCTTGGTATCCGCTTGCGGGGGGATATGCATGGCTGTGACAATAACCAAGTAGAGTTCCCTTGGGAGATAATACGGTCAGCATTTGATTGTAAGGAATTCTAGGTTAGGTGAACAAAAGGACTTGAGTTCTTGTATGTTACAATTACACCGTGAGTCGTTAATCATGAAACATACACCCCGCCCTTCTTACCAGAGAGATGTTTGCTTCTGTCGGTGCGATGCACTGAAAATCCCGTTGGCCCGTTGGCTGTACGGACTCTGATTGCAAGTCCCTAACTAGCCATGTCTCTGTGAAACAGAGTATGTTACAATCCCTGATATCTCTTTGGAAAACAACTCTTGCCCTAATTTTGTTTACTTTGTTAACTAGGGACTGGACATTAGTGAGTAATATACTCCGAAGCGGTGGGTGGTGTGCACGCATCCGAAGCCTCACTAGAAGACCTCTCTGGCACCCTCTCCTCCTACGGCATTGTTTTGGGTTGGCCTCTGGAATCAGTTGAAATGCCCTGGGAGGTGCAGACAAAGGATCCGCTTTGGGAAAGTCGTATTCCTAGTCGTATTGCTGGTTGTGCTGGTAAGTCTGATATCTAATAGTTCTTCCCTGCTGTATGTAGTAACACTTAAGGTTTTCTGGGCTAACAATGTAAGAAATAATACATAAAAAAACAAAATACTGCACAGTTTCCTAAGGACTTGAAGCGAAGCTGTCATTTCTATCGGCGCCATCTTGCCACCAAGTAGTTGAAGTTACTGTTCAGGATTAGTATAGCCTAACTTGGTCCATGTTGTCCCTCTGCTTCACCAATGGCAGATGCCTAGGCGACAGTGTTCGAAAATAAGAGAATACTACCCTTGCATATAATGATGAAGACCTATTCTATTGAAATAAATAAACGTCCTACTGTCTCTCTCTCCTCACAGGAGTCCTCCCCTCTCCATGTGCATCCCTAATGGGCGGCTGGTCTCGTATTGCGGTGCTGGAGCTGTACCGAGCACTGCTCCGTGCAGGGCGCCACCTTCACTACACAGACCGCAACTGCTACCAACGTGCTGTGGCCGGGGAGTTCCGCCGCTGCCAGGCCCTGACCGTGCCGAGCGACAAGGAGGACGCACTGAAGAGGGGCCAGTTCTTCCTAAGCAGTAGGCTGGGGGGGCTGATGTAGGTGGGGGTCAACCATCCAACCACACCTTTAGCAAGACGTGCTTGTGTCAGACCACTAACAGGTAAACTGTTCAGATATTTAACTGACCACCTATCCTATCGCTCTCATAAGATGATAATACATCTTTTAATAATAAAAGTTACACTGTCCTTGAGTTATGGTAATAGAACGCAAGACTCTTCACATCTGCATAAGTTCTTTCTTTGTTCTTCTCTCATAGTTTTTCCCTTCTAACTCTACATTCACAAAGACAGAATGGCGGGAGTGAACGGTGACCGTAAAGGAAAGAAGGATGACAACGGAATGGGCACGGCCGTTGACTTTTTGCTCTCTAATGCCAAGCTTGTGCTTGGGGTCGGAGGAGCTGCCATGCTTGGCATTGCAACACTAGCAGTCAAAAGAGTAAGTGGGACATTCTCTAAGCAATTATTTTCTTGTAAATGTTATCATGTACGTTATTTGTCCCTTGTGCCAGTTCAGTTGTAGGCTAAATTTGATCACCTCTCACTATTTGGCTTCTGATCGCCACATCGGTAATTTCACTGTTTTTAACCATGAGTGGAAGACATGTCCATTTCAGGAAACATTCTAATGGACAAAGAAGCTTTTCAATTCAATCTCCTTTCAGATGTATGACCGTGCCATAAGTGCTCCGACCAGCCCTACTAAGATGGAACCATCAGGGAAAAGGAGCTGGGAGGAGCCCAGCTGGATGGGCTCGTCACAACGGGTACTTAACCATGACATGAAGTCAACAGTGAGCAGGTCACTGCAGACTCTACCCACCACCTCCAACTCCTTTGAACCAGGTAAGGTACGCTAATGTATTTAGGGTGTCACACACAAAGTTGTAATGCGGAATAACAATCAACATTGCTCATATAACAGTTACAATCGTGTCGTTAGCTCACCCCACAGCGTGAAACGTTGCCAATGGCGCTACCAAACTGGTACTTTTTCAGTGGTGCGACTGGTTAGTACATTGTCAAGCAGGATGGTTATGCGTGTTGGCAAGGTAGAGGATGTGAGATCAAGTATTGCCCATGGTTGAAGTGATCAGAAAATTACTTTTTGGACCTGAATACTAAAACATGCAGGAGAAAGAGATGCTTGAAGTTGACCCATTTTTGCATACCATACCATGAGACGACCATGTATTCATCACTTGAAAAGATTAACGGTTAAGTTTGAAATTATTTAAAAGCTTGAAAACAGGGTTGTCAAACTATATTATAAATTGCATTAAAAAATATATTTAATTGATCTAAAAACATGTAAACTCAGATTTATTTTCATTTTTACATATGTTGACGCTTAGGAGGAAAATTGGTTTATTCTTATTCAAAGACGACGAATCATGCATGGAGGTAGATGTTCATGCTCCCCTGTCCTCAGTGATTCTCCCCAATGATTCATTACACAGAACAAAGGGACAGGATGTCATTTTTTTGTAACCCAGCCCTAGCCTGTGGTTGACCAATTAGAATTCCTTGCGATAAAACTGGGCCAATGGTCAAATAACAAGTATCCTATCTCAGGTTGGACCAATGAGAACGTGCCACATGTAGCTAGCTATAAGTTCAGGACTGACATTCCTAACAGATGTTGAACTGAAAACCAACTATTTCCATTGATAATTCCCTATTGACTTTCAGTACTTTTGACCTCACGTCCTCTGCGTCGTGTATTTATCTTCGACATATTCATACACCTCCAATCATCTTTGTGGTCCAATTGGAAAGTTGAAATGTCGACGTCATTCCCATTTTAGTGCATTCATCAGCCAAAACATTACACCCACTCTGTATTCAAGTGCATGCTGTGTCTCAACCAATGGTGGTCTCAACATAAACCTCAGATGTAAAATAGGATCCAAGCTACAACATTTGTGAAAATCTGTGTTCACACATTTTTTGATAATTGGCGTTAAAGGTTAAACTTTTTTTTTTTTTTTAAAGGCCTTTTCTTTTTTGTTTTAAAGAAATGACCAAATAGTTTGACAATCCTGTTTAAGCTTTTAAATGATATCAAACTGAGCCATTTTATCTTTTCAAGAGATAAAGAGACATGCAGTGGATGTCCCATGGTATGGTGGGGTATGCAACATGAATCACATTTTGGGCACCTCTCTCCTGAATGTTCTGGCATTCAGGTCCAAAAATTCCCTTTCTGACCACTTCTACCATGGGCAAACATGTATGGAAAGTTTTGTTGAAATTTAAAGGGGTGCTGCCAAAGCTATTGAAATCGAATGGAACGACCCTATAGTTTTGTTAGTAGAAGCCCCACTAAATAGACTCAGGTGGCTAGTTTCTATTGAGCTCCATTAGATATTTATTTTATAAAGTAAAAAAAATACCTCAAAGTCTGTGGTATTTTGGATGGTTCTCTTATGCCGGGTGTACACTACACAACTTTCAAAATCCTAACATTGCTGAGCCTCTCACATTTAATGACTGTCATTCGTGTCGTTTCTTTGTCTTCCCAACATATTGGTGCTCATGCTAAACAATGTGGCACAAACCAGGGGGGGGTCACACACTACAAGATTCTCCACTTGGTCGTGAGGATTCTCAATACGGTCTGATCTCAACTTAAGAAATGGTGTATCGTATGCCTGGCTTTAGTAGTAGGTTACTCTCTGTAGGAGAGGGTCGTTTGTAAACCCAATGGTTTAGCAGCCTCTCTCGTGGTACTTATTCCCATTAGTTGGGTTTGATTTCCTGTCGTCACCCAATATCCTTTCTTTCGTTCTTATTTACCTCCCATGCCCTTTCAACATATTTGATTTATTTATTTCATTATTAAAGTGTCTGGCATTATCAGAATGTCCAGCCCACATGGGCTTATATACATTGTATATGCCGATTTTTTTTTAAATTGTTATTTTACCCATACCTGCACATTACTAACCTCTGCCTGTCGTGGCTGTATCCCCCTCAGACTGCATGCGGAGGACGACGGGGCGGGGACGTAGCGCTGCAGGAGAGTCCGACCTCCTCCGGGCCAGGATGCGCCTCTCCTTACAGGAAAAACTGTGGGAGTTCTACCAGGAGCGAGTGACCATTCCCGCTGAGGAGCAGGCCACAGCCCGCCGGGCCGCCCCGGACATCCTGCACGGCAAGCTGCCCGACATGCCCCTCCGAGAGATGTACCTCAGCGGCAGCCTCTACGATGACCTGCAGGTAATAAGAGGGTAGTAGTAGGACAATTGTATTATCCCTCCCGGGGAAGGGGATAAAGGATAGATATCACTTCACAGGCTTAGGAGTGTTGTGACCACAAACAATGCTTTTTTTTTATCTCTGTGCTCGTCTCTGGGTTTGAAATGTTGTGGTTTACAAGAATAACACTATTTGCTCTCTCCAACTCTCTCTCTCTCCCACTCTTTCTCAGGTGGTGACAGCAGATCACGCTCAGCTCATGGTCCCTCTGACCCTGGATAGGAACCTGTGGTCGTCAGTGCCCGGTGAGGACACCATTATGAATGTTCCAGGCTTCTGGCTGATTCGCAGGGAGAACCTAGAATACTTCCCCCGAGACAGCAGCTACTGGGACCGCTGCATGGTAGGAGGCTACCTCTCCCCCAAGTCTGTCTTGGAGGTGTTCGAGAAGCTGGTGGCGGGCTCCATCAACTGGCCGGCCATCGGCAGTGTTCTGGACTACGTGATCCGGCCGGTGGTTCCCTCGGAGACGCTCACCCTGGAGGTCCAGTACAAGACGGACCGCCATCTTTATGTGGACTTCCTGCCTCTGCTGGTGATGGACGACGGCGCCTCGCTGATCGCCAAACCACACAGGCTGGCTGCTGAGCGCCACGAAAACCTTTGGCGGCAAAGCTTCCGCATGGCGGAGACTGCGCGCCTGCGGCGCTGGACCAGGAGGACGGGGGCTGCCGCTGCGCCTGCCTCAAGGTGATGCAAGCTGAACCCCACCCTGGCGCGCCTGTCGGCCAGTCAGCTCACCAGCGCCATACTGCTGCTGAGTGAGAAGGAGGGCGACTGGACCCAGGAGGCGCTGGCTGACCGCTTTCTGCAGATGCTCCGCTCGCTCGTGGGACACCTAGAGGCCGGGAGGCTCCCCTGTGCCCTGATCCCAAAGGTCAACCTGTTCTGTGAGCTGACGCCAGTGGAGGTGGATGAACTAGGATATACCCTCTACTGTTCTCTCTCTGACCCAGAGGGACTCCTTATTCTGACTGAGTCTGGTCATGGGTTCTAGGGTTTAGGACAGATGGTATATAATTCTAACTAAGGTTCCATAGATTCCATACTGTAGAAGAGGATATGATAGGTAATTCATATGTGCTTCAGACATGGACCATGTCCCCTGTGACCACGTTGCAGTGTGATTAGGTCATCATCACGTGTCTGGAGTCGCTGTTTCATCAATCAATATGTTTCTCTTGTACTTTTTTTATTTGTGTAATTATGTTTGTGATTAAGTAGAAATGCCAAATCAACCACTTTGGTAGGGTATGTTTAACAACATATTTTTGACATGCAAGCCATATCTGCTAAATTCAAATACAGGATCATCCAAATACCAGTTAAACCTCAGATGATGAAACCAGTCTCTTCATAATGGTGCACGTAAGCCGTTTTATAAATAGTACTGTTCAGAGGGGTACAAAGCATGATCAAGGAGTTAGCCAGCTAACTTGCCTAGATATCCTAAAAATTGCTTTTTTTTATGTAGAAAGATGATCTTCAAATGGACTTGGTCTAAGTTAAGCTTTCTTAATGAACCAAAATAACCTACAGTTATTTCTGGTTGTTTATCAAAGTTGAACCTGCTTCATAGTATATCCCTTGGTTTAGGGCTCAGTGTTTGTTGAATTGGGAATTGCTTCATTGGCTAATATTATGTTACCGTAATATTATGTAACCAATTTGGAATGAATGATGTCTGAAAAATATTATATTTATTAATTATAATTTATGTGGGAATGGAAATTGGGGTCTATTTGAAAGATATTTTGTTAGCTCCATTCTCAGATTGCTGGTCTTTCAAACTGAGATTATGATGGGTAACATTAGTCTAATGCGAGTTAATATCATGTCTTAACAGGGGCATGAAAGAGATCTTTCAGTCGAGTGAACAAGCCTCAATAATCGGCTCTAGCATTATTGGTCTCTACATACATTACCGGTCAAAAGTTTTAGAACACCTACTCATTCAAGGGTTTTTCTTTATTTTTACTATTTTCTACATTTTAGAATATTAGTTAAGTTCTCAAAACTATGAAATAACACACATGGAATCATGTAGTAACAAAAAATTGTTAAACAAATCAAAATGCATTTTGTATTTGAGATTCTTCAAATAGCTACGCTTTGCCTTGATGACAGCTTTGCATACTCTCGGCATTCTCTCAACCAGCTTCACCTGGAATGCTTTTCCAACAGTCTTGGAGTTCCCACATATGCTGAGCACTTGTTGGCTGCTTTTCCTTCACTCTGTGGTCCGACTCATCCCAAACCATCTCAGTTGGGTTGAGGTGAGGTGATTGTGGAGGCCAGGTCATCTGATGCAGCACTCCATCACTCTCATTCTTGATAAAATAGCCCGTGCACACCCTGGATGTGTGTTAGGTCATTGTTCTGTTGAAAAATTAATGATCGTCCCACTAAGCCCAAATCAGATGGGGTGGCGTATCGCTGTGGTAGCCACACTGGTTAAGTGTGCCTTGATTTCGAAATAAATCACAGACATTGTCACCAGCAAAGCACCCCCACACCATAACACCTCCATGCTTTACGGTGGGAAATACACATGTGGAGATCATCCGTTCACCCACACCCCGTCTCACAAAGACACTGTGGTTGGAACCAAAAATCTCCAATTTGGACTCCAGACCAAAGGACAAATTTCCACCGGTCTAATGTCCATTGCTCGTGTTTCTTGGCCCAAGCCGGTCTCTTCTTATTTATTGGTGTCCTTTAGCAGTGGTTTCTTTGCAGCAATTTGACCATGAAGGCCTGATTCACACAGTCTCATCTGAACAGTTGATGTTGAGATGTGCCTGTTAATTGAACTCTGAAGCATTTATTTGGGCTGCAATTTCTGAGGCTGGTAAACTCTAATGAACTTGTCCTCTTCAGCAGAGTTAACACTGGGTCTTCCATTCCTCTGGCGGTCCTCATGAGAGACAGTTTCATCATAGCGCTTGATGGTTTTTGCGACTGCACTTGGAAGAAACTTTAAAAGTTCTTGGAATGTTCTTTATTGACTGACCTTCATGTCTTAAAGTAATGACGGACTGCAATTTCTCTTTGCTTATTTGAGCTGTTCTTGCCATTTATATGGATTGGTCTTTTACCAAGTAGGGCTATCTTCTGTATACCACCTCTACCTTGTCACAACACAACTGATTGGCTCAAACGCATTAAGAAATAAATCAATTCCACAAATTAACTTTTAACCAAAGCTGTCATCAAGGCAAATGGTGGCTATTTGAAGAATTGGAAATATATCAAATATATTTTGATTTGGTGTAACACTTGTTTTGGTTGCTACATGATTCCATATGTGTTATTTCATAGTTTTGATGTCTTCACTAATATTCTACAATGTAGAAAATAGCAAAAATAAAGAAAACCCCTTGAATGAGTTGGCGTTATAAAATGTTTGACCGTTAGTGTATATAGCTTACTATTTAGCTGAGACTTTGAGGCAGGGTGCTTATTACACTCTGACATGAGATGCCAGTTCAAATGGACCGATAGTTTGGTGACACCGTCAGTACTGCCACCCCTAACAAGGTAAATTGTCTTAAGCACTGTTGTGGTCCACGAGGAAACAAGACCAGTGAGTGGGACATGGCAGGGGTTGTTCTTCTACTGCAGGGCACTTCTGGTACTGTAGAATGGTATCGTACAGTTTGTGCTGTAGCCAACTCTTCTCGTCATGTATGGCATTGGCATGGCTAGAAGAGTTGCTTACACTCCATACAGTATGGGACCAGGTCACACTTAGCCTATTCTACCACTGTGTAAATGGATAGAATGTAATATTGACCATGTGAGCCGCCCCTAAAGCAAATAAATGCTTGTGGTACGACTGTAATCTTGATATTCTTGAGTTAAAAAAAGAACATGTTGCCCCACTTTTTTTTTCTCTTTTTTTTTTGTCGTTCTTGAAGCGAGTGTTTTTGATTTTGGTTCAATTTAGCTCAACTTGCAGTTATTTCTGAAATTGAAGCAAACTTTGCAAAAGAAACCAGTGGATGCTGCTGAGGGGAGGACGGCTCAATAATGGCCGGAATGGAGTGAATGTTATCAAACACATTCATGTGTTTTGATTCCATTCACTCCATTCTAACCATTATCGTCCTGCCCTCAGCAGCCTCCATTGGTGGAAGCACCCACTATAAGGCCTATTGTATAAATCACATAGAGGTTTCTATCTTCATGGGATTTAAGTTGCGGATGATTTGTGTGTTTCCTAGTTCTCCTCCCACAAAGTTGTTGAATGAAAGAAGGTTGAGAAATAAGAATATATACTTTAATGCTAGGTAGGTTTGCCGTTTGCATGAGTAAGAATACCAATGTAGAAAGTTAATCATACATTGAGTTGTTATACACCATCTTTGTACTGTCTATGATTTCAAATGTCTTGTGACATTAAGATGAAATGCTTGACCTATATGTTCATTCATAGATCTTTGTTAGGTAGAACTGGTTGTTGCATACCTTGTATGAAAAATATGCCATGACTTTCTCCTACTCATAACACAAAATGGTTGGTGTGCATTTGCAAATTAAACTTTGTGATAGTTGGGATGTTAAGCTGAGAGCAAAATTACCAAAAACAGAGCACCTCTGTCGGTCACTGTGAGAAAAAAAGTTTGTTTCCAGTTGCACATAGTGTTTGCCTTTCGGGTCTGATCTTGCTTCAGTGGCCCCTACTGGTATAAGGTAACTCTTGCTCAGTCATACAGTGTCTTCAGAAAGCAATCATACCTCTTGACTTCTTACACATTTTGTTGTGTTACAGCCTCAATTCAAAATGTATTAAATATATATTTCTCACCCATCTACAGACAATACCTCATAAATGACAAAGTGAAAACATGTTTTAGAATGTTTTTGCAAATGTATTAAATGAAATACAGAAATATATAATTTACGTAAGTATTCACACTCCCTTAGTCAATACATGTTAGAATCACTTTGCAGCGATTACAGCTGTATTTCTAGGTAAATCTAAGTGCTTTGCACACCAGGATTTAACATTTATCTGTACTTTTTTTTTATTCTTCAAGCTCTGTCAAGTTGGTTGTTGCTAGACAGCCATTTTCAAGTCTTGCCATAGATCTTCAAGCCAATTTTAAGTCAACTGTAACTAGGCCACTCAGGAATATTCAATGTTGTCTTTGGTCTTGTTTTTTAGGTTATTGTTCTGCTGAAAGGTGAATGTGTCTCCCAGTGTCTGTTGGAAAGCATACTGAACCAGGTTTTCCTCTAGGATTTTGCCTTTGCTTAGCTTTTTTTTATTTATTTTTATCCCAAAAAACTCCCTAGGCGTTGCCGATGACAAGCAGACCCATAACATGATGCAGCCACCGCCATGCTTGAATATATGAAGAGTGGTACTCTGATGTGCTGTTTGATTTGCCCCAAATATAACACTTTGTATTCAGGACATAAAGTTGATTTCTTTGCCAAAGTTCTTGCAGTTTTTATTCAGTGCCTTATATATTTTTATTCTGTACAGGCTTTTTTCTTTTCACTCTGTCATTTAGGTTAGTATTGAGGAGTAACTACGATGTTGAGCCATCCTCAGTTTTCTATCGCAGCCTTTAAACTCCGGTTTATCAATGGTATTTAAAACAATGTAATTAATAACTTCACTGAAGGCACTTCATAACTTTCTGAAGGCACTGGACATGTGGGCTATATTCCCATATCCACTTCATCATACCACTTATTTGGAATGCATGCCCAACCCTATACATTGCTTCATTCTTGGTATGTTAGTGTGGATATTGGAACAAAGGAGTGTTCAGTTGAGACATTTCCCTTATTATTTATGATAATTCCATTAACTTTACACTGTGTGCATTTAAGGGCTCTGGTAAACCCACATTGAAAGACAGCCAGGGTTAATCCGGTGTTGACCGAGTTGATGTCCAGCAGACCGGGATTTAAACCAGGTCAGGTGGCAGCTATAACCATCCCATGCCAAGATGTCCAGCGTTCAAACACAAGCCTTCAAGATTTATGCAAATATGCATAATTATTACTAAATTATCACTTTGCACATCAGATTTTTTTTTCTATCTTCCCAATTACCACAATATTGTCTCACACAGGTAGTCTTCTACTAGGAGTGAAGGGTGTACAGTAGTGCAATATACAACTAAATCTGTGTAGAGTTGACTATTGTACATTTGTAACCAGAAAGCGTTTGGAAATGCTACCACCACAACCACAGTAGTGTTCTGAAGAAGTGCTTCACTTCAGATGTACTGAATTCATGGGACTTTCTATAAATAGAGGATGTGTGTTTGCAGACCTGACTTCAACTATAATTTGTGCTGTTGGGGGTCATGATTTACTCTTAAATTGTGACAGTTGGGTCAATTTCCTTCCCTGTGCTTAACACACATGTATAGCTTCTTTAAGGGCACTTAAACTCCAAGGGTGTCTGCCGAAGCATATAAACTAAAAAAAAAAAATGAAAGATGGTTAATTCTGGAAAAGGCTTGATTTTTATTTAATAAAATGCACTTATTTCAATCGGTTAGAATCACTTGATGCTGTAATGCATACATTTTTAGACTATAACAGAAGCATTGTGGTTGACATACAAGAGTAAGTGTGTGTACACATGACATTGTTTCACAACCCTTGATAGTATTACTGGACCTTGGTACATAGTTAAATTCACTGGACATAAGTTTTGTTAAATCACCAATGATATGCATGCAGTCTTCTGCTTCATCTACAAAGGAAATGTATTTTGAGTAAAGACATGCATTCAGTAATCTGCTTTCCAAAAACAAAGTGGTTGCGTTGTCAGAGGAGATAGTGTATCTTTTCTGCCTAGTTGCGTCACTGTCTTCATACAAAACACCAAGCTGAACTGCCTACAGCAGCTCATATCAGTCTCGTTCTGCAACTATTTATTAATCATTCACCGAACTCACAAACACTTATTGGTCTTAAAAGAACAAAAAAAGGGCCCACAAGAACAAAGCAAAGGTGCCCCTTTGGAGTTGTGCTTTTCCTCCTAATTCAGCATGATCTGTGGGGATTTAATAGGTACTAGTTCCACCTTGCACACCTTGGTTTCATAAGCCCACCATATTTCTTATACTCAAATCCTTTCAAATCTCCACAACTGGCTAGGGGCTGTTTTTTCTCCCTTCTACTTTGCAGGGGCGAACCCCATGCGGTCTGCGTCCCTGTCAAACACGCTGTAGTAGCGTCCAATGAACACATCTCCGAGGATCCACAGCGGTCCAGCCGGAGGAGGGATGTCCATTGCCATGAAGCCTGACAGACAGATTTTTAGACCCATCTGGGACTCCTGCAGCACATAGGGGAGAAGCTTTTAATGATTTGTCACACTTCAACCTCTACTCGACCCATCTACAGGTATGTCCACAGAATGAAATAGATACATTTCCTAGACGTAATAAAACGCATCTCTATGCATGCGAACTGTGATTAACCGTTTAATTCATGCTGATTGATGTCAAATTTCACAGACTACAGGCAGGCCACAGTGAACACTGATCAGAAGGCGTAATTTACCTTCAGGATATAGTCATCTCCAGTCAAGTTGAACATCTTCCCTCCTAGGTTGAATGCGATGACGGGGAGAGATGGAACCTTCTTACAGTCAATCCAATACTGAGAGGAAGTGAAAGTTAAAAATAATTGCATGTACTTCACAAATCAAAACTTAACTTCTGTCAGTACAATACAAATAAACAATGGAGGTTACAAGAAAATAGAGCCTTACCAAACATGATTGAGATCTTTTGTTGACCATTCAGGAGAACTAAAACAGAGGTTGGAACTGACAGAACAACAGGTAGACATTTAACCTACCTCTCCCATCAGTAGAGGCAAGGCGCCGATGGCCTTGTGCAGCGCCCTGACCTCCTCTACAGGCCCGGTGATGAGGGATGTTCCCGTGTCAACAATCGCCTGGCAACCGGCCTTGCACAGCGTCAACTGGTTGCCCACTTCCACACTGCAGAGCACCAATTAGCTGTGATCACTCAAGACATAACTTTTGTGTGCGATTTTATAAAATCGGTTGAAGGACATGCATCTGGTGTAATAGAAGCAATTATTGTTACCATGATTGTCTTTGATTATTTAAATTTACATGAAGATTGCCATTTTTCCATTCACTATAATGGGAACCCTGCTTTCTGGAAACAGCATGCAGTACCCCATCAGCCTTGAACTTCATGGATTCGACGAGGGGGCAGTTCTCTTGTATGGATATTATAATAGAGCCTCTGTGTAGATGAGAACCAAGTTGCTTACTTGTTCATCTCGATCTGCCAATAGGCCTTGCGTGTGACGTTGACATAGTGCAGGTCTCCAGTGTAGTACAGTGGGTCTGTGCCTCCCAGCATCAGCTCTCCTCCTACAGCAGCCGATGGATCTCTAAGGAACAGGATATCAAAGGGGTTACAAGTTATTCGTTCATTGGATAAATCTACTAGTGCACTGGAAGAGGGTCTTGATCAATCTAATATCAGAATATGTAACTCAACCCCATTGAAGCTAGTGGCGACAAGAATAGAAAGTTGTACAAGTTATGAAAATGAATTGAATTAACCTGTGGTTTATGTTCAAAGATTTTACCCATAAAAAGGAAGCCATTTTAAAGCTGCAATATGTAACTTTTTGGGTGACCCAACCAAATTCACATAGAAATGTGAGTTATAGATATGTCATTCTCATTGCAAGCAAGTCTAAGCAGTAGATATGTTATGTGCACTATTTCTATGCTTCCATTAAGTTATTGTTGCATCTTACTTTCAGTTTTGTACACCATCAAACAGCTGAAAATACAATATTTTTGGTCAAATGGAAAATATAGTTCAACAGCAGTTTAGATGGTACAATGATTCTCTACACTATAACGTGCTTGTTGTCACAAACTGAAATTAGGTTAACTATTTCACTTCCTTGTTTGAGGAAATATGACAGCAAATTTAGTTAAAGAATTTCAGGATAACAAGAGCTCAAAATATCCCAGTTCAAATACAAGAAACTCCTTTCAGTTGACCAGGACAAAAGTTTTAAAACAAATCACAGTCAACAAACCACACATTGACCTAGGGCCCTCAGTAAGAATGTATTCAAAAAGGTAAAACCCCTAAAACCAACCAACCTGCTAATATAGAAGGAAAATATGTTCTGAGGCAACAGCTTGGCAGCCATGGCGGTGTCAAACACAGGGGTTATATTTCTGACAGATATGGTAGGGTAGCCCATGCCCAGCACCCCGTCAAAGCGTGCCACTGCAAACGTGATGCCAGGTTGCTTTATGGCCTCACCAAACTGTTGACCAGTGACCTGCATGCCGGCCAACTGAGAAAAGGATGGAATGAAGAACAGGAAGTGTGATGTACAAAGCAGACTATTATTGAATACTAAAACAGTGAGGTTTACAGACAATACACAGTAAGGAATGGTATGCAGACTATGCTCCACATTCAATCACTTAAAATGGACAGCGGTAAAATGACACAAAAATGCTGTGGATTTGCCCACTTAAATGAGAGGAATGCAAAGGAACAATGGACAACACAGAACAGTCCACTTACAGAGACGGTGTCCCCACTGATGAACCCAGACAAGCTGCCTCTGCCATACTGGATGGAGAACTTGGTGCCATTCTGAACGTAGCTGCTCGACTTCTTGGAGTTATAACGATGGTGGAGCCCTAAGCAGAGGTGCAATATGAAGTTCACACCTTTCTCAGGCTGGATAAATGGCATTAATTTTCATACAAAACAAACACGTCCTTCATGTCCTTCCAATGCCAAAACATGGCTGAGCAAACAAGGTATTTGCAACTTTAGCTTTTGCACCCATCTCATATGATAGGAGACTCGGCAGGTAGTAAAACCATAATGTTATGAGTGAAGTGCATAGCCACGGGAAGTAGTTTGGGAGTGGGGTGCTGCAGCGACAGGATGCAAAAATTGTTTTTAAAAATCTGCACTGTAGACATCTATATTGTCCGCTAATACAGGACTAGTGAAGGCCCAGTGCACTAATGTGAATTTTTTTTCAACTAAATGTATTTCTATTTCAGTGTTCACAAGCATTTGTAACATGTACAAAACAGTTAATCTGATCAAATGGCGCTGACAGAGACGGCAGCATAGCAGCTAGCTCTTAGGAAACTTAAGTATTTTTTATGTACATTTTTTTTTTACATTATTAGCTCAGTGTGTCATTACATTCAGCTATAGGATATTAGAGCGGCGGTAACTCACCAGAACTACCTGCATTACGACCAGGAATACGACTTCCCTGGATTAGATCCTTTGTTCACTCTCCCCAGAGAAATTTAACTCATTCCACAGGCTGACCCAAAACGTCACTGGCGGAGGAGAGGCGGCCTGCTGGTTCAACTTAGGAGGTGCGCACACCACCCGCCGCTTCCAAGTATATTACTCCCTGATATTTGGAACTTTGGATAACAAAGTTGAGTTGAGAACAAGGATTTTTTCCCAGAGAGACATCAGGGCCTGTATCATACTTTGTTTCACTGAAACATGTCTCTCTCGGGATACTCCGTCAGAGTTGGTAAAGCCAGCAGGATTCTTACTACACCGCAGACAGGAATAAATATCTCTCCGGGAAGCAGAAGGGCGTTTCATGATTAACGACTCATGGTGTAATTCTAGGAACATACAGGAACTCAAGTCCTTTTGTTCACCTGATCTAGAGTACCTCAATTAAATGCTGACCATAATATCTCCTAAGAGAATTATAATCCGTCATTGCCACGGCTGTTTACATCCCATCCCAAGCCATTACCTCAACATTCATCAAATAAGACGTTGGTTTCTCGCGATGTGGTTGGTTTTCCTTTTGTAGTCCTTGCCACATACGTCTCGTGTTTGAGCCGTTGAATTGCAACTCCACTTTATCTCTATACTGACATTTAGCTTGTTTGATTGCTTTGCGGAGTGAATAACTACACTGTTTATATTCTGCCATATTCCCAGTCACCTTGCCAGGGTTAAATGCGGTGGTTCGAGTGCACATACATGCATACATAATGAACAAAAATAAACGCAACATGTAGTATTGGTCCCATGTTTCATGAGCTGAAATAAAAATATCCCATACTCTCAAAAAACAAATTTAACTCAGATTTTGGGCACCAATTTGTTTACATCCCTGTTCGTGAGTATTTCTCCATTGCCAAGATAATCCATCCACCTGACAGGTGTGGCATATAAAGCTGATTAAACAGCATCATTATTACATATGTGCATATGGGGACAAAATGCAACTCAAATGTGCAGTTATGTCAAGTTGAGGGAGTGTACAATTGGCATGCTGGCTGCAGGAATGAATGTTAATTTTCTCTACCATAAGCCACCTTCAACATCCTTTTAAAGAATTTGACAGTCCGTCCAACCAGCTTCACAACCACACCAGCCAAGGACCTCCACATCCAGCTTCTTCACCTGCAGGACCGTCTGAGACCAACCACCATCTGAGAACAGCCACCAGGATTTTCTGATGAAACTATGGGTTTGCACAAAGAATACCTGCAAATTGTCAGAAACCATCTCAGGGAAGCTCATCTGAATGCTCGCCGTAATCACCAGGGCATCGTAACCGACTTCACTGGTCAAATGTTAATTTGCATGCTGGAGAAGTGTGCTCTTCACAGATTAATCCCAGTTCCAACTGTAGCGGGCAGATGGCAGATAGCGTGTACGGCATTGTGTGGGTGAGCGGTTTGCTGATGTCAACATTGTGAACAGAGTGCCCCATGGTGGCGGTGAGGTTATGGTCTGGGCAGGCATAAGCTACGGACAATGAACACAATTGCATTTTATCGATGGCAGTTTGAATACACAGCGATATTGTGACGAGATCCTGAGGCCCATTGTCGTGCCATTCCTCCGCCACCATGTTTCAGCATAATGCATGGCCCCATGTCGAAAGGATCTGTACACAATTCCTGGAAGCTGAACATTTCCCAGTTCTTCCATGGCCTGCATAGTACATTGAGCATGTTTGGGATGCTCTGGATCGACATGTATAGAAGTGTGTTCCAATTCCCGCCAACATCTTCACACAGCCATTGGAGAGGAGTGGGACAACATGCCACAGGCCACAATCAACAGCCTGGTCAACTCGATTTGAAGGAGATGCTGCACGAGGCAAATTGTGGTAGCACCAAATACTGACTCGTTTTCTGATCCACACCCCTACCTTTAAGGCATCTGTGACCAAAAGACGCATATCTGTATTCCCAGTGATGTGAAATCCATAGATTAGGGACCAATTTGTTAATTTAAATGGACTGATTTCCTTATATTAACTGTAACTCAGTAACACATTAATTCCCCCCCCCCCAGCACCCCTACTTCCTGCGGCTATGGTAAAGTGCAGTGAATGCAATAATAGACTGACTCACAGCATGCGACATCCAGGAAGGAGCAGTGAATGGAGGGCACCCACAGGTTGGAGGAGCCAGTGTCAAACAGCACAGTAAAATCCTGGGGTGGTGTGCCTATGCTGATCACCCCATAGTACTGAGCCTGTAGAGAGATTTGATACAAACAACATTCATATGATAAATACATATGCCTAAGTCTATACTACAGTTCTCTTCTCCTCGCTCATAGGGAGAGATTCTGAATGTGCAAGCTTTTATTCAACCACATGATCTTCAATCTGGGCCATAATTAGAAGATTGGCCATGTTATGAAGGGTTGGAACAAAAGCCTGCACACCCAACTCCTGGAGAACCCTGGCTTTACTTATAATTGCTTTAGTCAGCCTAGAACAAGCTAGAGTTAACCCAGGCCTAGTGACAATATCCACTTACATCCATGAAGTTGGTGAGTCTCTCAACTGGCACTTTCGGGCTCGGAGTGTTTATTGGTACGTTAGTTCCTGCACCACCAACGGTCTTGGCCATGTCCTGGAGTTGTTCAAAACTCATCCCATTGTCACTCATCAGGCGGCGCATACTGCGCGTCTTGTGGAGGGGAATTCTAAGGGCAAATATGTATGATAAGGAAAATAGAGACCATTTTTGTCGTAATTTGTTTAACGAATCATGCAGAACTCGTGCGCTCTACTTCCTGTTTTATACAAGTGTTCTACTGATGGCTCCATTCATTTACGAGCAGCTTGGTTTAATGTACAATCTATGTTAACCTCAATGCAAACTAGATGTCATGGACATGCCAGCGTTATGGAAACGTTCTACGTGTGCACCAAAATCTGAACTACATGTGCCTAAACAAACATGCATGTAATAACAATTGCATAATGTCAGGAAATTAAACTACCCCAGAGATAACCTATTCTCACAGGATGGCGTAAGAGTAATTCTTATTTAGTTATTCAAAAGTTTCCCAAACAGTAGAAAAATATTTTACCTTATAATAGCAGAGCTGTGCGCTATCAACAGCGCGATGGTTATATACAATATTTTAAGACACTTCATATTCTGTCTTTGATAGACCAACTGGATGGTAAGTTCTTTCACTTTAAGCACGAATTTTGGACGTCCAACCCGTCTGTCCACAGAAGACCCGAGCACTATCAAATCTACGCACTAAACCCAGTTATATCCGTATGTCTTTCGGTGATTTCCGTAAACACTCGGTTTTCTTCACTCGGCCTAACACTGATTGGAGAGAGCACATACATTAGACGGTCTTATTGGCTAGTAAAGTGTCCATCCTTTTAAATTGGTCTGTGCAATCGGGGATCCTTTGGACGTCCGGAGTGGACGTTTTTTATATACTGCACAGTTGATTCAAATTATAAAAGCTTGGGGGGGATCCTGGATAGCACCGACCATTATAAATCAGCCACCATACTACCCACTTGACAAGTCGTTGTCTCCGGATCACAAGATACACGGAGAAGGGTCTGATTGCGGCCCGCAATTCGGGGCGTTGCTGCATCTGCAAGAACCCCTCTTAAAGACCGACTGCCTTTAAAAAGCAACGCATCACTTTTAAAACAGCCTATCGGGCATCGATATGAGTCGTAAAAAGTTATTATAGTGTCAAAATTTAATACAAAGTGTAAATATAATAATTTTGGTAATAAAGTCAGTCTCGTCTAAAACGGAGTTTCGAACATCCGTTTGTCACACCGGGTACGTCCCTTGAAAGCTTTTCTGAAAAGCAAGGTCTTGAGCTGTGCCTTAAAGGAGGACAGAGATTCTTCAGCCCTAATAGTGTCTGTAAGTGCGTGTCACAGCCGTGGAGCAGCGCAACTGAAAACCATCTCCCATAGTTTTTAGTCTGCTGCAGGGAGACGAACCTGGAGTAGCGAAGGGTGCGTCTGGGGCAGGATGGCAGATTGAGGTCAGACAGGTACTTGGGTTCAGAGTTGTGGATAGCTTGGTAGGTGTGAACCAGGATTTTGTAGTCCATGCGTGAGCATATGGGGAGCCAGTGGAGGTTGAGCAGCACTGTAATGATGTGCTTGTGGTGGAGCTGTGGGTGAGGACACGTGGAGCAAAGTTTTGGACATATTGTAGCCAGTTCAGGCACTTGGCAGATGTGCCAACCAAAAGGGCATTACAATAGTCCAGACTGGATGAAATAAAGTCGTGGATGAGTTGCTCAGCTGCAGGTTTTTTATTTATTTAACCTTTATTTAACCAGTTGGCGAGTTGAGAATCAGTTCTCATTTACAACTGCAACCTGGACCGAGGTAAAGACAGTTTCAGGTTGGATATTCCACGATATATGTCTGTAGTCTTCCTTACTCCACCAACAGCAGTTAGGGACTGTCCACATAGTGACAAATCTAATTTCAATAGCTATTTAACCATTACTCCTAAAACGTTCAAAACTGGTTCTAGCTAACCCGATGGCATAGATACACATTGCACACATTTATTTTTTGTCAATTTACATCTCGCACTATTTTTTATTATTTATTTACATTTTTGAATTTCAATAGCTCATTGGTCATTTGACCAACTGGACTCAAACAAGGTTCAGAATGTTCACTGACTACCCTTCTATATTGCACACCCTTTAGTTTGTCCATTTTCATCTCACAAGATCTTACATGAATATGTCTAAATTTAACATTTCAAGAGCTCCTTGGTCATGTGACCTACCAACCTCAAACAAGGTTCAGAATGTTGACTGACTATACCTTCATATTGCACGCTCTGATGTTTGTCTACTTTCATATCATGCTATTAGACTTAAATCTGTAAGTGTTGCAGGCCTTCATTTCACATGGGTGTTAAAAACATGTTTTGAAGTTAACAAATGTTCCAGCCTCGCAATAACTATCTTTCACATGGACACTGAAAAGATCTGCAAATGGCTGTATGTGGTATGGATCAAGGACAGGAGAGGTGTTCGAAGCAGAGATGCTTTTATGAAAACAATGTTTCACATGCTCTTTTTAATCACAGTAATAGGCAGTGATTTGTCAGTCAGAGTGAGCTTGATAAGGTGAAACAATAATTTTCATAGCATCACTTTCATACACTGTACATTAAGACAAATCCTTCTACGTTGAGAATTAGAACGCAGTTTACATAACCTGATAAGGACTTGATATTTGAGTGCATTCACAACAAGCCACCTGCAGACAACTTACAAAATGCAATAGTGCATTTGAGGGTTTGTTTTTCTGATGAAAATAGTTATTTGATGCATGGCCTACTATTTCTAACTGGAAAAATAAATTCCTACGTCTTTTGTGAGTAAAATCCTTTTTCCAAAATTGATTTAGGTACATTTTTGTGAAGAGGTATGAGGGTTGTGATATGGGTCATTTAATAGTAAAATCATTTAAGGGATCAATACATTTCTATATTGCTTCCCCAGTGCACAGTCTAGCAGTCTGACTAAAGTGCCAGAGGTATGAGGAGAGACATCCTCCTTTGTATTTATGGGAGCAAATATTTCCTAGAACTTTGGATCCTATTCTTGGACAGTTTGAAGACACAATGCATCAATACAAAAAAAAAAAAAAAAAAGACATTACTGACCATGAGTAACCTCAACCTTGTGGGTCTGTGGGTGTTTGGGCCAATAAAGTGCCAGTGACGAGTCTTTCATGCCCCTATGAACGGGGACACATGGCAATAGTTTTTTTACTGGAGTACACTAAACCCTAATTGGGGCTCTTTTCTTGACACATAGTAGCAGTTTACTAGATAAGAAGTCAAGAAGATCAAAAAGTAGATTGTTGTAAGGGTGTATTACGTCCTGTGCTGACCACATTGTCATATCCATTCTGGATTCTGAGTGGTAAAATCATAGCTGAAAAATGCCTCTATGTATGTGTATACATTTTCCCTCAAGTCAGAACTGCCAAAGTTGCAATTTATTGCAGAGTTCTGTCATGCTATCCAGGTTTGTGCCCAAACAGTTCAAGCTTCTACTTTAAAAAATTTGCCACTTGTTACAGACCCCCCTCAGCCCCCAGCTGTACCCTGGACACCATATGTGAATTAATTGCCCCCATTTATCTTCAGAGTTTGTACTGTTAGGTGACCTAAACTGGGATATGGTTAACACTCCGGCCGTCCTACATTCTAAACTAGATGCCCTTAATCTCACCCAAATGATCATGGAACCTACCAGGTACAACCCCAAATCCGTAAACTCGGCACCCTCAGATATCATCCTGACCAACCTGTCCTCTAAATACACCTCTGCTGTCTTCGACCAGGATCTCAGCGTCCGTAATGGGTCCGCGGTCAAACGACCACCCCTCATCACAGTCAAACGCTCCCTAAAACTCTTCAGCGAGTAGGGCTTTCTAATCGACCTGGCCCGGGTATCCTGGAAAGACATTGACCTCATTCCGTCAGTAGAGGATGTCTGGTTATTCTTTAAAAGTGCTTTCCTCACCATCTTAAATAAGCATGCCCCGTTCAAAAAATGTAGAACTAAGAACAGATATAGCCCTTGGTTCACCCCAGACCTGACTGCCTTTGACCAGCACAAAAACATCCTGTGACGTACTGCATTAGCATCGAATAGCCCCCGCGATATGAAACTTTTCAGGGAAATTAGGAACTTATCGGCAGTCTTAACAGCCTTGGTTTCTCAAATGACTGCCTCGCCTGGTTCACCAACTACTTCTCAGATAGAGTTCAGAGTGTCAAATTGGAGGGGCTGTTGTCCGGACCTCTGGCAGTCTCTATGGGGGTGCCACAGGGTTCAATTCTCGGGTCGACTCTTTTCTCTGTATACATCAATGTTGCTCTTGCGGCTGGTGATTCTCTAATCCACCTCTACGCAGACAAAATTATTTTGTATACTTCAGGCCCTTCTTTGGACACTGTGTTAACTAACCATACAACTCTCCTTCAGTGGCCTCCAACTGCTCTTAAATGCAAGTAAAACTAAATGCATGCTCTTCAAACGATCGCTGCCAGCAACTGCCCGCCTGCCTAGCATCACTACTCTGGACGGTTCTGACTTAGAATATGTGGACAACTACAAATACCTAGGTGTCTGGCTAGACTGTAAACTCTCCTTCCAGACTCATATTAAGCATCTCCAATCCAAAATTAGAATCTAGAATTGGCTTCCTATTTCACAACAAAGCATCCTTCACTCATGCTGCCAAACATACCCTCGTAAAACGGACTATCCTACCTGTCCTTGACAAAATAGCCTCCAACACTCTAGTCAACAAATTGGATGCGTCACCAAAGCCCCATATACTACCCACAACTGCGACCACTGCGACCTGTATGCTCTCGTTGGCTGGCCCTCGCTTCATATTCGTCGCCAAACCCACTGGCTCCAGGTCATCTGCAAGTACTTGCTAGGTATAGCCCCATCTTATCTCAGCTCACTGGTCACCATAGCAGCACCCACCCATAGCTTGCGCTCCAGCAGGTATATTTCACTGGTCACCCCCAAAGCCAATTCCTCACTTGTCTGCCTTTCCTTCCAGTTCTCTGCTGCCAATGACTGGAACGAATTTTAAAAAATCACTGAAGCTGGAGACTCATATCTACCTCACTATCTTTAAGCATCAGCTATCAGAGCAGCTTACAGATCATTGCATATGTAAATAGCCCATCTGTAAATAGCCCATCCAACTACCGCATCCCCATTTTGTTATTTAATTTTTTGCTCCTTTGCACCCCAGTATCTCTACTTGCACATTCATCTTCTGCACATCTATTACTCCAGTGTTTATTTGCGAAATTGTAATTATTTCGCCACTATTGCTATTGAGCTATTGAAATTCGAATGTAAAAAAAAGTTTGTATTTTGTTTACTAATTCAACTAGGAATACAAAATGCTGCTCACATTTCCACATGTTTATTAGCTTTGGAAAGCGAATTAATGTCCAAATCATGAAAATTAGACCTGTGCAATGTTGTGCGCAATTTATCCAACATAATGACACTTATTTGGAGTATGTGGCTCAAGTGGTTTGAAAGCTATTGAGGTTTGAAAGCTGGAATATCACAACATCACAGAGTTACACATAAACAAATGTACAGTCAATAACACAAAAGAAAATAAAAAAAGAAAATTCTATGTACAGTGTGTGCAAATGAAGAAGAGTAGGGAGGTAGGCAATAAATAGGCCTTTCAGCCTTTCTGTCAAGACGCACACAGATGCCAGCGCAATAACATCGATAGTGAGACAGACCTGCCCAGCAGCTCCGACTTTGTTTACAAAAGACTACACAAGAAATACTGCACAAAACACCTTAGATAGATGTAAAATTACACAACTAAAACATCCTCTGCAAAAACGTCTAAATTAATTACAGATTTCTTGAGTTTGTATCAATTCGGGTGATTTTGAGGAAGTGAAAAAGGCTTCCACTTCTACAGTGACTCGTGAGTGACAAATATCATTAACCAAACATGGGAATGATCAGGAGACTTGGTCCGTGTGCTTTTGGATAATTCCTTTTATCTCGGCAAGGCCAAAAAGAGGAAACTAATAGTTTTAGAATTTTTCTAGTTGAAAACCAAAACGAAAACCAGGTGTCAACTCGTTTTCTCGTTTATGGTGTCCAAATTGGGAATAGACTAACAGAAAACAAATAAAAACAACATTTATCAAATGTGTTTTGTTTTGTTCATACCTGGAAATACACACCCCTAATAATATTCATGGATGGTGTATGTTTACAGTCTGGGTTGAGCTGCAGTGTCATTAGCACAGAGAAAGTCGTGTGACAGCCAGGTAGATAAAAATAGTAATGTTAGCTAAGATGCTTAACTTATCATGAAGTTGGCATGCCAATAGAAGGTACTCAACAACAACTGAAAAAAGTTGGCTTGCACCAACTGGCTGGTTAGCCGGCAAATGTTACTGCTGACTAGCTAGCAAGCTGGCTAACTGACTGTCTAGCAGGTTGGCTAGTTAGTCATGCTAGCTAGTGGAAGTAAGTTAGTCCCTCATGCTAGCTATTAGTAGCTAGCTAGTGGAATTAAGTTAGTCCCTCAACTTGCTACATGATTAAGCTGCCCGGCCAGAGGTACCTGCTGCAGAAAGCTGACATTTCTACATTACATTCTGTAGCTAATTTATCTAGGTCTTCTGTCTGGCTGGTGCTTACTTACTGAGTAGGCTAATAATGCACTGCAGATACTGTAAATGGTTACCTAACTGTCCCTTTGCATATATATTTTACACATTCAATACAACAATATCCAATCAGGCAGTACATGGAGAGACACTCACCTGATCAGTGATCCTCGATCAGCAATGCTACCCTGAGACACTGTGAATAGACTTAGATCTTCAAATCAAAATCAAATCAAATGTATTTATATAGCCCTTCATACATCAGCTGATATCTCAAAGTGCTGTACAGAAACACAGCCTAAAACCCCAAACAGCAAGCAATGCAGGTGTTGAAGCACGTTGGCTAGGAAAAACTCCCTAGAAAGGCCAAAACCTAGGAAGAAACCTAGAGAGGAACCAGGCTATGAGGGGTGGCCAGTCCTCTTCTGGCTGTGCCGGATGGAGATTATAACAGAACATGGCCAAGATTTTCAAATGTTCATAAATGACCAGCATGATCAAATAATAGGCCTGGGACAGGTAGCACATCCGGGGAACAGGTCAGGATTCCATAGCCGCAGGCAGAACAGTTGAAACTGGAGCAGCAGCACAGCTAGGTGGACTGGGGACAGCAAGGAGTCATCATGCCAGGTAGTCCTGAGGCATGGTCCTAGGGCTCAGGTCCTCCGAGAGGGAGAAAGAAAGAGAGAATTAGAGAGAGCATGCTTAAATTCACACAGGACACTGGATAAGACAGGAGAAGTACTCCAGATATAACAAACTGACCCTAGCCCCCCGACACATAAACAACTGCAGCATAAATACTGGAGGCTGAGACAGGAGTGGTCAGGAGACACTGTGGCCCCATCCGATAATATCCCCGGACAGGGCCAAACAGGAAGGATATAACCCCACCCACTTTGCAAAAGCACAGCCCCCACAGGGATATCTTCAACCACCAACTTACCATCCTGAGACAAGGCCAAGTATAGCCCACAAAGATCTCCGCCACGGCACAACCCAAGGGGGGGCGCCAACCCAGACAGAAAGATCACATCAGTGACTCAACCCACTCAAGTGACGCACCCTTCCTAGGGACGGCATGAAAGAGCACCAGTAAGCCAGTGACTCAGCCCCTGTAATAGGGTTAGAGGTAGAGAATCCCAGTGGAAAGAGGGGAACCGGCCAGGCAGAGACAGCAAGGGCGGTTTGTTGCTCCAGAGCCTTTCTGTTCACCTTCACACTCCTGGGCCAGACTACACTCAATCATATTACCCACTGAAGAGATGAGTCTTCAGTAAAGACTTAAAGGTTGAGACCGAGTTTCATTGAAATGTACAGCTGTGTGTCATCTGCATAGCAGTGAAAGTTAACATTATGTTTTCAAATGACATCCCCCAAGAGGTAAAATATATAGTGAAAACAATAGTGGTCCTAAAACGGAACCTTGAGGAACACCGACATTTACAGTTGATTTGTCTGAGGACAAACAGAGACAAACTGATCTTCCTTGAATTGTATGTGTGTAAGTAACTGGGGGTGGGGAGAGGAGTGTACTGCAGATGTTTGTGGTGGCCTGGCTGGTCATTTGTTAGTAGGCTGTAGCCTCAGGCCTTTGCCTCTTAAAAATTTAACATATATCTGTTGCAGTAATTCTGAAAAACATGTTTATTTTATAGCAGAGTGAACAAATGGGAACATTTGTGCAGTCAAAAGGGAATATTCAGACCACACCTTCAACTGTATATGTTTAACATATTTAGTGAAGTGAGTGACAGACTGGGCTCAACATTAACTACTTAGTATAACACTTGAACTATGCATGTCACATGTGTATGGATCATAATAGGTCATATCTAGTATCCATTAAAGCGACATTCCCAATGCAAATTCAGTGAATTTCATACATTTTGACATTTGCTCAGTACTTGAAGGGATGTGGCCAGTAGTGAATAGATGTGTAAAGACAAAGTAATATCATGAAATCAAATATTGTCTTAGCTTGTAACTTATAAAATATTCAAGTTGATTTGGGATCACAGATAAAATGTAGAAATGACATACACTACAGTTCAAAAGTTTGGGGTCACTTAGAAATGTCCTTGTTTTGAAAGAAAAACACATGTTTTGTCCATTAAAATAACATCAAATTGATCAGAAATACAGTGTAGACATTGTTAATGTTGTAAATGACTATTGTAGCTGGAAATGGCAGATTTTTTATGGAATGGGCCTCTGAACACCTATATTCCATAAAAAATCAGCCATTCCAGCTAAAAGTCATTTACAACATTAACCATGTCTACACTGTATTTCTGATCAATTTGATGTTATTTTAATGGGCAAAAAAATGTTTTTCTTTCAAAAACAAGGACATTTCTATGTGACCCCAAACTTTTGAACGGTAGTGTATATCGCCCTACCATTTCCAAAAGGGAATGTTGTGAAAATGGTTGGATATCCTTTTCATTGGTTGGTTGTTGTGTTATCATTAAAACAACGCCCACTTTCAGTGTTAACCCACATTATGGCTAAACGTATTTGTCATCGCTCATAGTTAGATGTATCTTGTATTTCTGAGTATTGGATCTTCCTCACACAGTAGACTTGATATCAGGGGGGAAGTGCAACATTTCAAAACAAAGCTCTCACTGGAGATTTGCCATGTAAAAAGACAAGCGAGAGTTTGCAGCGATTTGATGTAGTGGTGACCAACGGCCTCAGATGTCAGAGCCCCAGGTGAGTAGAAGCCAAGTGAGTTCAAATGCAGGACAGCACTAACCTCTTCCCCATACTCAATTGCTATGACAGCACTAAAAATGTATGATTTAAAGACATGAAGAAATGCACCTTATACTGTCGTATGGAGGAGACCTGGGTTTCAAAACTCTGGTTGGTCACAATAGCTACATTATCATTTAATTCATCCTAATGGGCTGTAACAGTAAGTACTCATATTCATATTATTCATATTATAATAATAATACTAATTTGGGAAGGTGCTTATATTTGTCTTGATACACAAAAGTGTGTAATGGAAATGTATTTATTATTTTTGGCATATCCCAACTTCCCCTGAGACACACCCGCAGGGAGTAGAGTCACCATTGTACAGCGCGCCTGGAGCAATTAGGGTTAAGTGCCTTGCTCAAGGGCACTTTGGCAGATTTTTTTTTTTACCTTGTCGTTTCAGGTATTCAAACCAGCAACCTTTCCGTTACTGGCCCAAAGCTCTATGACACCACAACAGTCTATATACCGTTTAACTGCACATAATCGTGACTTTGTGATTTGTGTCTCAGCTAAGTCTAACAGGAAGAAGTCAATCTGTGTACCAAATCTAGACTCAGCCAGCATTACCCCAGTTAATGTCCCACTCAGAGCCCCTGGACAAGAGACAGAACCCAGGCTTCCCAGGCCTCTCCTGAAGCTACAGCAATGTGATGGATACCCAGGTGAGTCAACAACACGCTCTTCCCGTGTTTCATTACATCTCGGCTCTTCTAATCAGTTTTCCTGTCAGAACCAGCGTAGAAGATGCTGCTGTGCAGAGGCCGGGGCCTCTTCCTCTTTTTCCCCTCTCATTCTTCCCTTTCTAGTCTGGCTCACTTTGCAGTTAATGTTCCAATTTGATTGATGAACTGTTTTGACAGACCTCCAATCAGACTGGCTCCCTAACAGACTATCAGAGCCCCCGTTTGAACCCCCGTCCTGTTCACCGCCCTCCAGTTCTTCCCAAGACGTATGGCACTCTTCTGAGGCCCTCTCCATCTGCAGGTGGGGACGATGACAATGTTGATAGATCTAAACTTGGAATGACTGAGAAGGTAAACCAAGAGAACCACTGAATAAGCCAGTATATAGTGTATACAGTAAGATAGCTTGAATAAAACAAATCAACCCACTACTCTACGCTGTGGTTTAACACAGGCCTTCGACGGGTTTAGCAAAAAATAAACCTTCCCCTCCTCCTCTCCCATGGCCTGTGAGACCCCCTCGGTCCCCCATGATGTCCCGCTCCTCTTCAGCCTCTTCAGAGTATGAGAGGACGCTACCAGAAATGCACCTACTACAGCCTCAGGTGAGAGAGAGTACTTCATATTCATTGCAAAGAAGAAAAGACATCAATGTTCACTGTTTTATCAGTGTAACTTTACTTTCTGTCAATCAGATATCTTTGCTTTCTTTGTATTGGTATAGGATTCCATAGAACAAAAGCACAGTCAGTCCCCTCGCCCTGTTCGACCACCAGCTCTACCCAAATCTGAACCCCTATCCTTGTATGGGGGCTATGACGTCAATAGATCCCAGAGTCCGACGGTAAGCATCACTCAAGTTACTTTTTAGGCCCTCACATCAATTCACAACTAACATCGCTTCTGGGATTGTACATGTTCAATAGCGCTCAAACACAGACAATGAGAGGTTGCCTCACCCCTCACGGCCCCCACCATGGTCGGGAGGGCCCCCCTCCCACACCCGGTCTCATTCCCCCTCAGGGATTGGCCACACAACTCCAATCCCTACTGCAGGAGAAAGTCGTACATGCCCCTGTCTCCAACTGGTGCTGACAGAAGCACAAACGCAGCTCACGACTATACATACACACATGGTGCCATTCAAAGGATATAGTACACCATTTATTTATTATGATATGATTTCATCTGAGGTGAAGCAGATACTGTATGTGTATGACAGAGACAGGGAAGTGTTCACAGTGAAATATAACTACCTCTATTTATGTTCCTTCCTTCCTGAAACTCAAAATGTCCCCTTATGGTTATTAAATGTACTTGTGTCTTGTTGATTTGTTGTCTTTGTTCACATGTGAAAACATGTGTTTTTGGGACACTTCACATGTGAAAGTGAAATTTCACGTGAAATAATTTGCAAACATGTTTTTGGAACATTTGACATGAGACCATGTTATTGAGACCTTGATAATCAATGCACGGGCGCAAACCTCAGGGGGGGGGATGCGCACAGTGGAGACCTGGTCTGGACTTTCCACTGTAGTAGCACCAACGGAAACCCCTAAGCACCTACCTGAACACTCTCGCAACAACCCCGTGAGAGCCCTCTGTGGCCACGAAACAGTAGGGTTATGACAAGCTAACCAAGGTAGGCCCAGCACCACAGAATACGCAGGAGAATCAATAAGAAAAATACTAATATTTTCCCTGCGACGCCCCCTGCCTTACCATACTCAAAAGGAGCGGTGGCCTCCCTGATAAACCCTGACCCTAATGGTGACTATCTAAGGCATGAACGGGGAAAGGCATATTTACAGGAACAGGTCCGATTCTCAGTGCCTAAGCCAAAACCAGGCTTCACATGAGGTTTCCCCTCTTTCTGTTGCTGTTCACCTGCATTATTAAATTATCCATAATTTCAATTTGATCTAAAAACCTATGTGTACCTATTTTTGTTTTTCAGCAGGAATATGAAAATCTAATGAGATGGATGAAGACAGTGGGATGTGGGTTAAACATTATTAGCACAGATGTACAGTACCAGTCAAAAGTTAGGACACACCTACTAATTTCAGGGTTTTTCTTTACTTTTACTATTTTCTACATTGTAGAATAATAGTGAAGACATAACTATGAAATGACACATATGGAATCATGTAGTAACCAAAAAAAGTGTTAAACAAATATTATATTTTAGATTCTTCAAAGTAGCCTTGATGACAGCTTTGCACACTCCTGGAATGCATTTCACTTAACAGGTGCGCCTTGAAAAAAGTTAATTTGTGGAATTTCTTTCTTTCTTAATGCGTTTGAGCCAATCAGTTGTGTTGTGACAAGGTAGGGATGGTATACAGAAGTTAGCCCTATTTTGTAAAAGACAAAGTCCATATTATGGCAAGAACATCTCAAATAAGCGAAGAGAAATTACAATCCATCATTACTTTAAAACATAAAGGTCAGTCATTTGAAAGTTTGTTCAAGTGCAGTCGCAAAAACCATCAAGCGCTATGATGAAACTGGCTCTCATGAGGACCGCCACAGGAAAGGAAGACCCAGAGTTACCTCTGCTGCAGAGGATAACTTCGTTACAGTTACCACCCTCAGAAATTGCAGCCCAAATAAATGCTTTACAGAGTTCAAGTAACAGACAACATCAACTGTTCAGAGGAGAATGCGTGAGTCAGGCCTTCATGGTCGAATTGCTGCAAAGAAACCATTGCTAAAGGACACCGATAAGAAAAAGAGACGCCATCCCATCTGGTTTGCACTTAGTGGGACTGTCATTTGTTTTTCAACAGGACAATGACCCAACACACCTCCAGGCTGTGTAAGGGCTATTTGAGAAAAAATGAGAGTGATGGAGTGCTGCATCAGATGAGCTGGCCTGCACAATCACCCGACCTCAACCCAAATGAGATGGTTTGGGATGAGTTGAACCGCAGAGTGAAGGAAAAGCAGACAAAAAAGTGCTCAGCATATGTGGGAACTCCAATCAATCAATCAATCAATCAAATGTGTTTATGAAGACATTTTTACATTAGCAGATGTCACAAAGTGCTATACAGAAACCCAGCCTAAAACCAGAAACAGCAAGCAACGCAGATGTAGAAGCATGGTGGCTAGGAAAAGACTCATGGGAAAACATTCCAGGTGAAGCTGGTTGAGAGAATGCCAAGAGTGTGCAAAGCTGTCAAAGGCAAAGGGTGGCTACTTTGAAGAATCTAAAATCTAAAATATATTTTGATTTTGATTTAATATCTGTTAGTTACTATGTGTTATTACATAGTCTTCACCATATGTGTTATGTCAATGTCTTCACTGTTATTTTACAATGTAGAAAATAGTAAAAATAAAGAAACCTTAAAATGACTAGGTGTGTCCAAGCATATGACTGGTACTGTATATCGCATTATTTGACACAACATTACATTGTATTTAATTCATTTTTAAGGATGAAAGAACGTGCAACTGTTCTTCTGTAAAAACAAATCTACTGTTCTCAGCTGTTAGGATGCAATATGTGACCATAGATTACTGAGGGATAATACATTTGGTTTGTAATTGTGTATGTGTCTCTTTCAGGCTGGGAAAACATGCTTCCTTCATTTTATGGCCTCAGTCTAGAGGATGAAACCAGGTGAGACCTGACTAACCTCTTACTGTACACATGTGGTTAATACACCATTTCAAGGATAGAGCTTTGATCTTACATCCAATACAGGCAGGCATACCATTTAATCAGCCCTCTGTCTTTCATTAAATCGGTCTTTCCATCCCACCAGGGAGTTCAACCAGAGGTGCCTCTATGTGAAAAATGGCCTCTGTCTGTTCAACTGCCTGCTAATGAAGCGTAACGATACTCTGTGAGGCCTTTTCACAGAGCTCAACGACTTCGCCGAGAAGCCGGACAAAGTGCAAAAAACCAAAACCATGGCTATTGCAGGGGGCACCACGGACGCCATGGGAGGGACGGTGGCCATTGTGGGCATTGTCCTCACCCACATGACCATGGGTTCCTCCCTCATAGCCACAGCAATTGGGCGGGCATGGTGGCGTCGTCGGGTAGTGGGATAGGCATCAAAGCGGCCATGGGCAACAACAAAATCAACTCTGTGGACCGGAAGAGGCTGGAGGAGGTGGTGCAGAAGTACAAAGCCGAGATAGCAGACTTGGAGTTGTGTCTTTGTTTCATCCACAGTGGGATGGCTGAGCTGAGGCAGTACAACTTCCACAGGCTCCATCATGCTGATCCTGAGGCCCTGCAGATAGCCAGGGTGCTGGAGGCAGCGCATCCTGGGTGTAATAAGTCCCAACAGTTGGGCATGAAGTATGAGATGATCCTAAAGGGTTTGCCAGAGACATGGACCTGTATTATACTGACAAGGACAGCTAGAGGCTGAAAAGGGCTCTGAGACTAAGTTTGCAACCAGGATTCGTGGTGTGACCCAAGAGCTACAGGAGGAGCTCAGTGAACTGCACCAAGTGTGTCAGACTTTCTCTCTAGCAGCCAGTAGATTTTGAGGTGTGTGTGTGCCGTCGTTAATGCAGTAAAGGTCTGGCAATGTTTTGGACACATACAAGATATTGTTTTTTTAGGGGGAGGCCGGAGGGAGGTGCTCATTTTTGAAGTGGGTTGCCCTATTGAAGCCTACATGAAGCCAGCCTTTGCTGACAAGTTACTGAAATGTCAGCCCCTGTGAACAGCCTCGGTTATCATATTATTACAGTGCCTTGCGAAAGTATTCGGCCCCCTTGAACTTTGCGACCTTTTGCCACATTTCAGGCTTCTAACATACAGATATAAAACTGTATTTTTTTGTGAAGAATCAACAACAAGTGGGACACAATCTTGAAGTGGAACGACATTTATTGGATATTTCAAACTTTTTTAACAAATCAAAAACTGAAAAATTGGGCGTGCAAAATTATTCAGCCCCCTTAAGTTAATACTTTGTAGCGCCACCTTTTGCTGCGATTACAGCTGTAAGTCGCTTGGGGTATGTCTCTATCAGTTTTGCACATCGAGAGACTGACATTTTTTCCCATTCCTCCTTGCAAAACAGCTCGAGCTCAGTGAGGTTGGATGGAGAGCATTTGTGAACAGCAGTTTTCAGTTCTTTCCACAGATTCTCGATTGGATTCAGGTCTGGACTTTGACTTGGCCATTCTAACACCTGGATATGTTTATTTTTGAACCATTCCATTGTAGATTTTGCTTTATGTTTTGGATCATTGTCTTGTTGGAAGACAAATCTCCGTCCCAGTCTCAGGTCTTTTGCAGACTCCATCAGGTTTTCTTCCAGAATGGTCCTGTATTTGGCTCCATCCATCTTCCCATCAATTTTAACCATCTTCCCTGTCCCTGCTGAAGAAAAGCAGGCCCAAACCATGATGCTGCCACCACCATGTTTGACAGTGGGGATGGTGTGTTCAGCTGTGTTGCTTTTACGCCAAACATAACGTTTTGCATTGTTGCCAAAAAGTCAAATTTTGGTTTCATCTGACCAGAGCACCTTCTTCCACATGTTTGGTGTGTCTCCCAGGTGGCTTGTGGCAAACTTTAAACGACACTTTTTATGGATATCTTTAAGAAATGGCTTTCTTCTTGCCACTCTTCCATAAAGGCCAGATTTGTGCAATATACGACTGATTGTTGTCCTATGGACAGAGTCTCCCACCTCAGCTGTAGATCTCTGCAGTTCATCCAGAGTGATCATGGGCCTCTTGGCTGCATCTCTGACCAGTCTTCTCCTTGTATGAGCTGAAAGTTTAGAGGGACGGCCAGGTCTTGGTAGCTTTGCAGTGGTCTGATACTCCTTCCATTTCAATATTATCACTTGCACAGTGCTCCTTGGGATGTTTAAAGCTTGGGAAATCTTTTTGTATCCAAATCCGGCTTTAAACTTCTTCACAACAGTATCTCGGACCTGCCTGGTGTGTTCCTTGTTCTTCATGATGCTCTCTGCGCTTTTAACGGACCTCTGAGACTATCACAGTGCAGGTGCATTTATACGGAGACTTGATTACACACAGGTGGATTGTATTTATCATCATTAGTCATTTAGGTCAACATTGGATCATTCAGAGATCCTCACTGAACTTCTGGAGAGAGTTTGCTGCACTGAAAGTAAAGGGGCTGAATAATTTTGCACGCCCAATTTTTCAGTTTTTGATTTGTTAAAAAAGTTTTAAATATCTAATAAATGTCGTTCCACTTCATGATTGTGTCCCACTTGTTGTTGATTCTTCACAAAAAAAATACAGTTTTATATCTTTATGTTTGAAGCCTGAAATGTGGCAAAAGGTCGCAAAGTTCAAGGGGGCCGAATACTTTCGCAAGGCACTGTATATATATTATATAATATTAGCAGTGCTAATATTTGGGAGTCTCAGCCATGTACATAGGCTGACAGTACGTGGCTTTCAGATTGCAGGCCTGAATAGGACAAAGGCAAATAAGCGGTACTGCTCTGTGTCCGCTGTTTGGGCAGCCATGGTGCTTTCTGTATCCATAAGTCTCCATATATCCATGAACTTTGAAATGTTTGAATCCTCTCGACTGTAATGTGATATGTAGATTCAAATAAACTATTTAAAATGTACAAGTATGAATGTGAAATGTTTTACTATGCAGTGTGTACTGCGGAGAATATCCACAGGACATTTTATCTATATCCGATTTGTGAATTATCTGAATACTAAAAAGGACGTGCAATAAACTTTATTGAAAAGTTGTTGGCTCACATAAATTCTGTGATTAGTATTAGACATTACAGGATGATTTCTAAAACTATCCCCTATTAACCCCCAATGTGCGGAATGATACGGTTTCCACTAGCTTCTATAGCCACAAAGTCAGATTCATTTAAATTTAGGGATTAGGCATACGGTTAGGAAGAGAATTTAAGAAGAATTTGTAGAAATGGGTGAGGTTTATGACTTTGTGGCTATAGAAGCTAGTGAGGACCTGTGGAAGGATATCCTAGGTCTGCATCAGCGATGTATATAAACCCTTGATTGCTGAGTTTTGGCCATTTAGAGTCTTTGAAGCCACTGGTCGGACATATTGGCACTCCCCAGTAGGCGCAGTCCTCCATAGGAATGAATGGAATTCTATTTCACTTTAATGTTTCAAGGACAAAATTACATGTATTTAAGTATTTGTTACTGTAGTGGGGACAGTAACATCAGTAACCTCAAAGAATCTGACTAAGGAAAGTGTTTTTTATTTTTTCACTTTATATGTTTATCTCACATAATATAATTTCAAAGTATGCATTAAGGTGTCTGTAATAGTATAAACGTGACAAAAATGAATGTAGACATTAATAAATGCTTTTCTTTAACTTCCAAAATATGTTCTACAATGGGGGGGCAAGATGGATGCACGGTGGCTTCAACACAAACCTTCCTATAAGTAATCTAGTGTGTATATATATATACATCATTGGTATTTTTGAGAGTTGTATATTACGCTGCGCCCTCAGCATGCGCCATTTTCAACCAGCACCTAACAACATTCAAGTGACACCGCTTTCTTGGGCGAAATGGCAGTTTAACGGTTCGCGGCGGTCCTAGCAGCAGCAAATTCAACAGTGCATCAATCCAGTGCACTGCTTCAACTTCATATTTGTCAAAATGACGTAAGTATATATTTGTAGGCAAGTGGCTGGCTAACGTGAATCTGTGACAGGTCAATGACGACAATGCGCTCTAACCTCAATTTGTGAAACTATTAGCCTGCTTATGTTGTGTAGCGAAGTATTTTTATAAATGCATATAGTATATCTTGCCGTAAGGTTGCCATTCTCCAGACAAATCCTTGGAATGACATTGGATACAGACGTCACGAGTCAGATCAGAGAATGTTACATTGTATCTCTTTCTGGTAAAATGGCCAGTGAGCTGTTAACATAACAACCCGCGACATTGTCACCAAATTGGTAAAAATATAGATTTTTTAAAAATAGAATGTGTGATACGATTTTATTCCAGGAATGCCAACGTGGAACAAAATGGTTCGTGTTCTTTTTCTAACAAAATGGCGATATAATCAATGTTTAAGGCGGGATGGTGAACACAATCGTGGCTGTTAGGGAGGCGGAAGCAGCCATCTCATTCGCTAGACACACTTCCATCACAGATAGAACCATGTTTAGTTATACAAATCTTTGCCTCTGTTCTGACGATGGTTGCTGTGGAAACTGACTGACCTCATTTGGCGCGTGTGCGAGTCACAAGACAAAGGCAGTGAGGGTATTCAGTGCCAGTGCAAGGAGGTGCGCTGTAAAATGGTAGGGGCAGTGTTGTGCACAAAACGCATTACAGATATAAACACAAGTTCAGACTTACATATTTTTTTTGCCACCCAATTAAAAATGTGCGCAGACAAATGTTACATTACTCAATCACAACACAACATAACATGACCATGACATAATATAGAATCAACATAAAGGAGAAAAGGCAATTTCTTTAGCCCACATTATGAGCTTCGGTTTACATTATTACATGAACTCACCATGTCATCTCCTATCTCTTTCCCAGGTCCCTTGTGGAAACCCTTAGCACTGCTGTAGTTGACAGCATAAAAGAACCGCTTGACCTCCTACTGCAGTACCTACAGTCTCAGATCCTAGTGACTGTACTGCAACAACAGAGCTATGACCATGATGAGCTCACAGTTTGGCCTGGACGATATGGAGGCCCTACTCTGGGGGCCTTCCTCTCTCATGGCCGACCCCATGGGGTCGCTGCTCCACCATGATGAAATTACCTTGATAGAGGGGGCTTCACCCCTCTCGTCATCTTCTCCAATTCTCCTTCTATCCCCTCCTCCCTCTCCGCCTTCGCTGCTCCTCCAGGAAGAGAAGGCTGAGGTAGACTTGCTGCACTTCCCTTGGCTATCTGCTGATGAGCTAGGCCACACCCATCACATTGCTGCAGATAATGGGAAAGGTGAGGACCACCACGTCCTAAGTCCTCCACACGTATGTTCATACTGGTCGACAGTGTGTAGAAATCCATAGCAATTTATATTTTATTCCCATGATCTGTTTTTTTTGCAGTATAGAAAAGGTAATAGGTTTTCAAATCAAATTTCATTTGTCACATGCGCCGAATACAACAGGTGTAGTAGACCTTACAGTGAAATGCTTTTATCACAAATAAGAAAACTTAAGACTTCCACTTTGACATTTATGATCACCACTTGTAATGCAAATATTTGTATTTTCATATTACTTTGGCTATTGAGCAGTTGAATAACCTGCTTTCTTTGTCCTCCACAGAAGATGCCTTTTCTGGCATGGACTGGATGGCTAAGAGGGTCGACCTGAGTGAGTTTGACCTGGACTCCCTTATATGTTCCCCCAGCTCCCCTGAAGACCTCATTACTTCCTTTGAGTGTCCCATGGAGCTGGACTCACTCCCCCTCCCAACTCTCCCTACTCCCACGGACCTTCCCACCACCACTGATCCACTCTTCCCCCCGACCGTCTCACAGCCCCAGGAAGACCCTCAGGAGGTCCATTCACCTCCCCCCTGGGTCCCTGATGCCCAGGAGGAGCTGGAGATCAAATCGGAGCCCCAGTCCCCAGCCCCCTCTCTTCTTCCATCTCCCACCTTCACCTTAGAGTTGGGCAGTGAGGTGGATGCCTCGGCGAGTGTCAGCGAGAAACTGCTTCACCTGGAGTTACCCCAGTCGGTCCCCAGCATCGTGCTGTCTCTCTCCCCAACCCGCATCGTTGTCCTCCTGGCCCCTAAACATGAGGTTGGCGTGACAACCGTCACCATCCCAGAGATCCTCTCCTCTGACAGTGACAGCAGCTTTAGCGCCTCCGGTCAGCTCAACTGGCCCTCCATCGCCACAACTCGGTCAAGGTTCCAAAATAGGAGAAAACCGTACCCAACAACCCCCAATTCTAGGCCACAACATCCAGACCAGCCATCTCGCACCACCACATCCACTGGAGGACCCCCGAAGGAGAAAAAGCTCAAGAAGATGGTGCAGAACAAGACGGCGGCCACGCGCTACCGCCAGAAGAAGAAGACTAAGCAGGAGGCCCTGAGCGCGGAGTGCGACAAGCTGGAGCAAAGGAACCACAAGCTGGCGGAGAAAGCAGACTCCATCGCCAATGGGATCCAGTATCTCAAAGACCTCATGGAGGAGGTGCGCCAAGCGAAGAGCAAGAAGGGACTCGGTGACCTCTAACTGTAGTGTAACCCACCAAGTATCCTACTATCTATAATGCTTTTTAAATGCATGTATTGAGACTCCCAAAGCCCAAGTTCTATTGACCTTCCTGCCTGTCTCTTCCTTTGAGTTTAAAGAGACTGTTCTTGTAGCTTGAGTTTGATGTAGTCCCTGATCTCTTGTATTAAAACCTTAAGTATTTTCCTAACAGTATATTGATTTGTGTAATTGGTCTGATCTTCTGTCTCTGTCATTGTTTATTCTTATCAAGACGCGTCTATATTTCTGTAGAAGCATGTAGTCTTAAATAGGTTTTGAATCTTATTATACATGTGTATTTTTACTGTAGTCTGAATCGTATCTAATTGTATTCCTTTCCGTATCTATTAAAAAGTCAAATCCATTTGGTCTTGTGCAATTCATTTAGCAAACTCTGGGAATATACAGTGATCATAATACAGTGAAGACAGTATATTTATTAGGACCAATCTTGCCATTTTACTGCGTCTCAAATAAGTATTGTAATTTCAAAATAGAGTCCTCGGCCTCATTTAGCTAATACCGGTGTGAATGTGTTCAGAAGTGCGGAGGCCAGTTGTTTGAATATAGCCCAGATATGACCTGCTCCAGTGACCTCCTGACCCATACAAATACTGGTTCAATGGAGGAACATTATCAGTATGTTCTGGCTCAACATAACCATTTACCCAGATAAGGGTCAGGTTTAACAATTGCACCATATCCCCTATATAGTTAATTTACTTTGTTTTAGTTCATTCTGGGATACATCCAAGTTCCAACAAATGTTGTATTTTCTGATCATCTTGTGTTGGACACAGTTTCCAGCTACCTCACTGACCTCCACAGTGACACGACACTGTATTCAACCTAAAACTGGGACTAGGGTTCTCACACTTTTTTTGTTGCTCTGGGGCTTTTGTCCAGATAGCTTGGGGGAAATTCTCTATTTGGGATTGTGCCAAACCTCTCTGGGGTAGGTGGGACGCGTGTCCACATGGCCAATAGCCAGGGAAAATGCAGAGTGCCAAATGCAAATACATTTCTATAAAAATCTAACTTTCATTAAATTCCACATGCAAGATATCAAATTAAAGCTACATTCGTTGTGAATCCAGCCAACATGTCAGATTTCAAAAAGGCTTTTCGGGGAAAGCATAAGATGCTATTATCTGATGATAGCACAACAGTAAACAATGAGAGAGTAGCATATTTCAACTCTGCAGGTGTGACACAAAACACAGAAATAAAATATAAATCATGCCTTACCTTTTGTTGGCACTCCTATATGTCCCATAAACATCACAAATGGTCCTTTTGTTTGATTAATTCCGTCGATATATATCCAAAATGTCCATTTATTTGGCACATTTGATCCAGAAAAACACTGCTTCCAACTTAAAAAATATCTCAAAAGTTACCTGTAAACGTTGCCAAAACATTTCAAACTACTTTTGTAATACAACTTTAGGTATTTCTTAACGTATATAATCGATTAAATTGAAGACTGGATGATCTGTGTTCAATACAGGAGCAAAACAAACTGACCCTACTTTTCTGGTTACGCGCCTCTATCAAAAGGTGAAGTGACATTCGTTCACATGAAGTGACATTCGTTCTGAGCTATGGTACTTCTTCATTACACAAAGGAAAAAACCTCATCCAATTTCTACAAACTGGTGACATCCAGTGGAAGTGGTAGGAACTGCAGGAAAGTCGATTAGAATTCTGGATTCCCCATGAAAACATATTGAAAAGACAGTGACTTAAAAATAAACAAACATCTGAATGGTTTGTCCTCTGGGTTTCGCCTGCTAAATACGTTCTATTATACTCACATATATTAGGATCTGGGACAGAGTAGGAGGTTGTTCAGTTTGGGAACGCTATTCATCCAAAAGTGAAAATGCTGCCCCCTACCCCAAACAGGTTTTAAGTGGTGAATGAGGCACAATGTATGGCTCTCTGAAACCATTCACAAGCTCCCTAAAGATGCTGTCTGTTCAGTGAGAAGCACAACCAGTTCCGTAGGAAAATTAAACCTAATTTACCACAACTTCTGTTAACTCTTGATGTTACAACTGGTCTGTCTGGTAGCTAATTTTTAATTAAACCCTTATGTTGCATCATTTAATAATGGATAATAACCCTCACCGCAAAGCAGGAAGTGTCCTGGCTCCAGGAGTGTCATGCGACTCAGTCTTCCTTGGGAATCTCATGCGAAATCCATAGTGGACATGTTACTGGCCAATCTTGACCCTTGACTGAGACAGTAGGCTTTATCAAGCTGTGGGTTCTGTTGATTCCTCAGTTGTGGTTGGTGTCAGCAACACTTGAAGTTTATGTTCAGTTCACAGACATCTTTTAAATATGGGAAGACATGCAATAGGCCTACATTGGACATAGAGACCTACAAAATATCTTTGGATGGTATTTGAATGGTATTGCAAAAAACAATGAATGTTTGTTAAATACAGTTCAGTACAATAAGCTCTTCATTTGTTTTTTCTTCTAAGTTTTCCATATTTAACATTGAGAAAGGATATAAAAGTAAAGTAATTCATTGATTAGCTTCTTGGATCCCTGTTATGATTTTTTGAAATTAGATTGAATAGGAATGGTCTTAAAACTGTCCCTTAAGGCGCTCCTGTCTTTATGTTGCTTAACTGCAATGTAATGAGGGATGTTGTGTGACAGCATTGCTATGTATTACTGGAATGAAACATTCCTTTTTTTATATCGCAACTCTGGACACTCCCAATGCTTTACTGACTGTTTCATCTAATAGTATATTGCAGTACACATACTCAAAAAACTTGCACATTCATATTTGAATGTTCAATTGCAATCAATTAAATTTGTGGAAACAACATGTATACCTGTATTGAATCATTTTATACTGTAGGCCTAAAAGCTGCCAACAAGTATTCAGCATATGTGGGAACTCCTTTGAGACTCTTGGAAAAGTATTCCAGGTGAAGCTGGTTGAGAGAATTCCTAGAGTGTGCAAAGCTGTCATCAAGGCAAATGGTGGCTACTTTGATGAATCTCAATTATAAAATGTATTTTGATTTGTTTAACACTTTTGGTTACTACATGATTCCATATGTGTTATTTCATAGTTTTGATGTCTTCACTGTAATTCTACAATGTAGAAAATAGTTTTAAAAAAATTGAGAAAAACTCTTGAATGAGTAGGTGTGTCTAATCTTTTGACTGGGACTATTGCATAATTTGCAAATAAATTCATAAAAAATCCTGCAATGTGATTTTCTGGATTTTTTTCTCATTTTGTCAGTCATAGTTGAAGTGTACCGATGATGAAAATTACAGGCCTCTCTCATCTTTTTAAGTGGGAGAACTTGCACAATTGGTGGCTGACTAAATACTTTTTTTGCCCCACTGTATTTGGGTACATCTTCCCATTTCAAATTAACTATTATGGCAGCTTAATGACTTAAAATCATTTATACCGTTATGATAGAATTGTGCCACCAGTAGGAGTAGTAACACCAATGAAGGTAACACCAATGAAGGTAACACCAGTGACACATTTGAGGTAAATTAGGGTAAGTCTTTAGCACTTTAAAAATGATTTACTAAAGTGATGATGAATCATTTTGCACACAATGTAATTGTCCTTCATTGAGGCGACCACATCAGGTGAGGCAACCCCATATCACAGTCATAGTAAGTATGCCACATGATATGCAATTACAGCCAACATGTATGCAAGTATATTTGGAATTTGAGTTGCTACTTGTTTACATAAAAATGGAACTTGAATGTTGGCTGTATGGTATATATGAGGGAGGTGTGCCCCTTCCTGTCCAATGAGGTCATTAATGGAAGAAATAATCATCAAGTAAAAATACGGTCACACACATATTGAGATACTATGCCCTTATTAGTATCACATTGAGACAGTTTCTTGTGTAACTTGCTCTTTATTAACAATAACTATTACTTTATTATAACTTATAATGAGGTTATTGAGGATTGGCCAGTATTACATGCCTTATGCCAAATCACTTAATTAAGCCTTATATATTGCTAATAACACAATAAAGGCATAAGCTACTTATATACATACTTATAAACTAGAAATTAGTGGCTAATATGTGTACCTTCAAATAAAGTGTTACCCTTGTTTGAATTGTTGTTACTAATTGGCCCAAGGCTGCATCATTCATGGGGGGACAACATGTTTACTGTTACCTTGTATAGCGTTGTAATGAGTAATGAGATCAGCTATAATATTGCAGATCGTGTGGCTTCTATCAATGTAATTATCTGCATCATTTCCAATCCCCATATTTTTATTATATGCATTATGTTCTTTCTTTAATAGCCTTTGTTTGTTTTCAATCTATTTTGTCTACTTTCTAGCATTCAAAAAGTAGACAAAATGCCCAAAATATAATGCCCAAAATATGTCACTACAACTCTATACTGGGTCAATGTGCTTGCCCTAAGTATTGCATACAGTATTGCAGTATAAAGGACTTGCATTAAGTTTTACCATTGATAAACAGTTCAATACAAACCAAAAAATGATTATTTGTCCTTTAAAATGTAAAAAATATTAGAAAAAATATTAATTTTGTCCTTTAGTACTGTCACGTTCTGACCATAGTTCTTTTGTGTTTTCTTTGTTTTACTGTTGGTCAGGACGTGATCTGAGTGGGCATTCTATGTTGTATGTCTAGTTTTTCTATTTCTATGTTTGGCCTGATATGGTTCTCAAACAGAGGCAGGTGTTAGTCATTGTCTCTGAGTGGGAACCATATTTAGGTAGCCTGTTTTGTGTTGGGTTTTTGTGGGTGATTGTTTCCTGTGTCTGTGCCACATGGGACTGTTTTGTTGCCAGTTCACGGTGTTATGTTGTATTTGTGTTCATGGTGAGTTTTCTTATTAAATAACATGGACACCTACCATGCTGCATATTGGTCCGATCCTTGCTACACCTCCTCTTCAGAGGAAGAGGAGGAAATCTGCCGTGACAAGTACCATAGCCCATAGAAACACATTGAATAACACATTCATGAATGGCAAAAAAGACTGGCAAAAAATAAATCATAAGGAATAAGGTTTTGAATTGTCTGTCATATTTTTTAAACTCAGGAAATATGTTCGTTTTATCAACATATATTTACCCCTTTATTTTTGTTGGAACTAAACTACCTCCATACTTCCAATTGTTTGTATGGGTTACCTTCAGATGAGTCCCGTGACACTTGTGGGGGTCGTATAGCAAAACGGAGAACACCATCAGGTTTACTAGAGTCTCCCCCTTCCATACAGTGGTCATAATAGTTAGGCGAAACTGTTCGGATGCCACAGACGTTTATGTGAGAAGACCGATTTTTGGGATGTCTCATGGTCTGACAAACACCGCTGTAGCTCGGCCACCTTCCACCGCAGATGCGGAAGGCTGACATAGGCAGATGCGGTCGATTGAGACACATCCATTGCAAACAGATATTTCTAGCTTAAACTGACAGATTTTGATGGGATTTCTTTATATGGGTATGTCAATAGGCTCTTAAGGATTTTAAAGGGCAATTATGCCACTTTTCAACCTCATATTCATTACCTCCAGCAGTGTCAACGCAGTGCTTTCGTAAAGTTTTTCAGACCCCTTGACTTTTTCCACATTTTTGTTACATTACAGCCTTATTCTAAAATCGATTAAATAAACATTCTTGGCAATCTAAACACAAGATGGCACCGACATATATGGCAGCTCTGCTTCTAGCTCCTAAGCAACTTTGAAGTATTTTTATCTGTGTTATAGCATACATTATTAGCCCAGAAAAGGTTTTGTGTTATTACATGAAGCCGGAAATAACTTTTGGATATCAGAGCGACGGTAACTCACCAGCATTACAACCAGGAATACGACTTCCCAAATTGGAACCTTTGTTCATACCCCCCAGGACAATGGAGAAGAAGTATTCGGAGTGGAATTCTAGTCCGACTCAGGAGGCGTGCACACCATCTACCAAGTATATTACTTGCTAATGTTCAGTCTCTGGATAATTAAGTAGACGAGTTAAGGGCGAGGGTCTCCTTCGGGATATACTGTCCCCGTCCTTTCAGCCATCTGGGTTCTCAGTGCATCGCGCAGGCAGGAACAAAGAAGAAAGGAGGGGGTGTATGTTTCATGATTAACCACTCATGGTGTGATTGTGATAACATACAGAAACTCAAGTTCTTTGGTTCACCCGACCTAGAAAACCTCAATCAAATGCCGGCTGTATTACTTCCCAAGGGAATTCTCTTGGGAGTCGTGCATGTTCCTCCTCAAGCCGATACTATGACAGCCCTCAAAGAACTACACTGGACTTTATGCAAACTGGAAACCACATATCCTTAGGCCGCATTTATTGTAGCTGAGATTTTTGTAAAGCAAATGTGAGGAAAACGCTAATGAAGTTCTAGCAATACATTAACTGTAGTACATTGGACCAAAATATTGGACCATTGCTACTCAACTTTTCAGCTTCCCCGCCCTCCCTTAGGCAAATCTGATCACGACTCCATTTTTCTCCTACCTTCCTATAGGCAGAAACATAAACAGGAAGTACCCGTGCTAAGGTCAATTCAATGCTGGTCTGACCAATCGGAATTCCTGCTTCAAGATTGTTTTGATCAATCGGACTGGGACATGTTCTGGGTAGCCTCTGAGAATAACATTGACGAATACACAGATAAGGTGACTGAGTTCATCAGGAAGTGTATAGGAGATGTTGTACCCACTGTGACTAATAAAAGCTACCCAAAACAGATGGCAGCATTCGCGCAAAACTGAAAGTGCGAACCACAACATTTAACCATGGCAAGTTGACTGGGAATATGGCCGAATACAAATAGTGTAGTTATTCCCTCTGTAAGGCAATCAAACAGGCAAAACATCAGTACAGAGACAAAGTGGAGTCCCAATTCAATGGCTCAGACACAAGACGTATGTGCATGGTCTACAGACAGTCACGGACAACAAAGGGAAAACAAGTCACGTCGTAGACAGTCTAAATACTTTCTTTACCCGCTTTGAGGACAACACAGTGCCACCGACGTGGCCCGCTACCAAGGACTGTGGGCTCTCCTTCTCCGTGGCTGACGGAGACTAAGACATTTAGACGTGTTAACCCTTGCAAGGCTGTCGGCCCAGACGGCATCCCTAGCCGCGTCCTCATACCATGCACATACCAGCTGGCTGGAGTATTTACGGACATATTCATGTCCCAGTCTGCTGTCCCCACTTGCTTCAAGATGTCCACCATTGTTCCTGTACTCAAGAAAGCAAAGGGAACTGAACAAAATGACTATCGTCCCGTAGCACTCAATTCTGTCATCATAAAGTGCTTTGAGAGGCTAGTCAAGGATCAAATCACCTCTACCTTACCTGACACCCTAGACCCACTTCAATTTGCTTACCGCCCCAATAGATCCACAGACGATGCAATCGCCATCGCACTACATACTGCCCCATCTGGACAAGAGGAATACCTAAGAATGCTGTTCATTGACTATAGCTCAGCATATAGTCAATGAACAGCATAGTACCCTCCAAGCTCATCATTAAACTTGGGGCCCTGGGTCTGAAACCCTGCCCTGTGCAACTGAGTCCTGGACTTCCTGTCAGATGACCCTCAGGTGGTGAAGGTAGGAAACAACACCTCCACTTCGCTGATCCTCAACACAGGGACCCCACATGGGTGCGTGCTCATCCCCCTCCTGTACTCTCTGTTTACCCATGACTGCGTGGCTACGCACGCCTCCAACTCAATCATCAAGTTTGCAGATGACACAACAGTAGTAGGCCTGAATAACAATGACGACACAGCCTAAAGTGAGGAGGTGAGGGCCCTGGGAGAGTGGTGGCAGAAAAATAACCTCTCACTCAACGCCAACAAAACAAAGGAGATGATCTTGGACTTCAGGAAACAGCAGAGGGAGCACCCCCTTATCCACATTGACAGGACTGCAGTGGAGAAGGGGGAAAGCTTCAAGTTCCTTGGCGTACACATCACTGACGATCTAAAAATGGTCCAATCGGGGTGGGGGGGGGGGGGGCCTTGCTCAGGGAAGGGACCAAGAATCCGATAGTCACTCTGACAGAGCTCCAGAGTTCCTCTGTGAAGATGGGAGAACCTTCCAGAAGGACAACCATCTCTGCAGCACTCCACCAATCAGGCCTTTATGGTAGAGTGGCCAGACGGAAGCCACTCCTCAGTAAAAGGCCGCTTCAAGTTTGCCTAAAGGCACCTGAAGGACTCTCAGTCTCTGGTCTGATGAAACCAAGATTGAACTCTTTGGCCTGAATACCAAGCATCACATCTGGAGGAAACCTACCACCATCCCTACGGTGAAGCATGGTGGTGGCAGCGTCATGCTGTGGGGATGTTTTTCAGCAGCAGGGACTGGGAGACAAGTCAGGATTGAGGCAAAGATGAACGGAGCATAGTACATACAGATTATTGATGAAAACCTGCTCCAGAGCACTCAGGACCTCAGACTGGGGTGAAGGTTCACCTAACAACATGACCCTAAGCACACAACTAAGACAACGCAGGAATGGCTTCGTGACAAGTCTCTGATTTTCCATGAGTGGCTCAGCCAGAGCCCGGACTTGAACCCGATCAAACATCTCTGGAGAGACCTGAAAATAGCTGTGCAGCGACGCTCTCCATCCAACCTGACAGAGCTTGAGAGGATCTGCAGAGAAGAATGGGAGAAACTACCCAAATACAGGTGTGCCAGGCTTGTAGTGTCATACCCAAGAATACTTGAGGCTGTAATCACTGCCAAAGGTGTTTCAACAAAGCACTGAGTAAAGGGTCTGAATACTTATGTAAATGTGATATTTCAGTTTTTTGGTTTTATACATTTGCAAACATTTCTAAAACCTGTATTTGCTCTAACCAGGATAGAAAGAGGAGTGGGAGGCCCCGGTGCACAACTGAGCAAGAGGACAAGTACATTAGAGTGTCTCCCGCAAAACACCAGTCTCAACGTCAACAGTGAAGAGGTGACTCTGGGATGCTGGACTTCTGTTCTTTTGCCCATCTTAATATTTTATTTTTATTGGCCAGTCTGAGCTTTGTCTTTGCAATTCTGCCTAGAAGGCCAGCATCTCAGAGTCGCATCTTCACTGTTGATGTTGAGACTGGTGTTTTGCGGGTACTATTTAATGAAGCTGCCAGTTTAGGACTTGTGAGGTGTCTGTTTCTCAAACTAGGCACTATAATGTACTTGTCCTATTGTTCAGTTGTGCACCAGGGCCTCCCACTCTTCTTTCTATTCTGGTTAGAGCCCGTTTGCTCTGTTCTGTGAAGGGAGTAGTACAGTCGTGACCAAAAGTTTTGAGAATGACACAATATTAATTTTCACAAAGTCTGCTGCCTCAGTTTGTATGATGGCAATTTGCATATACTCCAGAATGTTATGAAGAGTGATAAGATGAATTGCAATTAATTGCAAAGTCCCTCTTTGCCATGCAAATTAACTGAATCCCCCCAAAACATTTCCACTGCATTTCAGCCCTGGCACAAAAGGACCAGCTGACATCATGTCAGTGATTCTCTCGTTAACACAGGTGTGAGTGTTGACGAGGACAAGGCTGGAGATCACTCTGTCATGCTGATTGAGTTCGAATAACAAACTGGAAGCTTCAAAAGGAGGGTGGTGCTTGGAATCATTGTTCTTCCTCTGTCAACCATGGTTACCTGCAAGGAAACACGTGCCACCATCATTGCTTTGCACAAAAGGGGCTTCACAGGCAAGGATATTGCTACCAGTAAGATTGCACCTAAATAAACCATTTATCGGATCATCAATAACTTCCAGGAGAGCTATTCAATTGTTGTGAAGAAGGCTTCAGGGCACCAAAGAAAGTCCAGCAAGCGCCAGGACCGTCTCCTAAAGTTTATTCAGCTGCGGGATCGGGGCACCACCAGTACAGAGCATGCTCAGGATTGGCAGCAGGCAGGTGTGAGTGCATCTGCACGCACAGTGAGGTGAAGACTTTTGGAGGATGGCCTGGTGTCAAGAAGGGCAGCAAAGAAGCCACTTCTCTCCAGGAAAAACATCAGGGACAGATTGATATTCTGCAAAAAGTACAGGGATTGGACTGCTGAGGACTGGGGTAAAGTCATTTTCTCTGATGAATCTCCTTTCCGATTGTTTGGGGCATCCGGAAAAAAGCTTGTCCGGAGAAGACAAGGTGAGCGCTACCATCAGTCCTATGTCATGCCAACAATAAAGCATCCTGAGACCATTCATGTGTGGGGTTGCTTCTCAGCCAAGGGAGTGGGCTCACTCACAATTGTGCCTAAGAACACAGCCATGAATAAATAATGGTACCAACACATCCTTCGAGAGCAACTTCTCCCAACCATCCAGGAACAGTTTGGTGACGAACATGCCTTTTCCAGCATGATGCAGCACCTTGCCATAAGGCAAAAGTGATAACTAAGTGGCTCGGGGAACAAAACATTGATATTTTGGGTCCATGGCCAGGAAACTCCCCAGAACTTAATCCTATTGAGAACTTGTGGTCAATCCTCAAGAGGCGGGTGGACGAACAAATACCAACAAATTCTGACAAACTCCAAACATTGATTATGCAAGAATGGGCTGCCATCAGTCAGGATGTGGCCCAGAAGTTAATTGACAGCATGCCAGGGCATATTGCAGAGGTCTTGAAAAAGAAGGGTCAACACTGCAAATATTGATTATTTGCATCAACTTAATGTAATTGTCAATTAAAACCTTTGAAACTTATGAAATGCTTGTAATTATACTTCAGCATTCCATAGTAACATCTGACAAAAATATCTAAAGACACTGAAGCAGCAAACTTTGTGGAAATTAATATTTGTGTCATTCTCAAAACTTTTGGCCACGACTGTACACTGCGTTGTACGAGATCTTCAGTTTCTTGGCAATTCCTCGCATGGAATAGCCTTCATTTCTCAGAACAAGAATAAACTGATGAGTTTCAGAAGAAAGTTCTTTGTTTCTGGCCATTTTGAGCATATAATCGAACCCACAATTGCTGACGCTTGTGGCGGAAGAATCAGAATTAGTTGTGTAACATAGATTATTAAGATGTCTTATGGTAATATGCTTATATGATATACTTGTTATTAGAATGTATCCCTTCGGACTCTGGTGTTGGCAGTTGCACTTCTTCCCTCAGCTGGGGCTCAGTCACCTGGGGCTCAGTCACCTGGGGCCCAGAGAGGGGAGAGGTCAGGCTTGTCTTTCACATGTCCCTGGTGCTATGCAGAATATCAGAAAGGGAAGAGGACAGGAGGGAACATTGTCTTCATATGTGAATGTGTCTTTACCTATACTAAACCATGTGAAGGGATGGCGTGATTAATGGGGAACCAATTACTGGTTTCCACAATGTGTGTGCACCAGTCCCTGGCTCCTTTGGCCTTGGGGGATGTTTGTGGTAGTGTCTGGAGTTTACAATTGATTTATGTCATTGGTCGAGTTGGTGTTTTTGTGCTATGAGTACCAGGAACGAGATCGGAACCTCGTCTTAGGGACCAAACTGAACGATAATTCATAGCGAATGCTATCTGGCTACGGGATACTCCTTTCTCATTTAAAAAGTCTCCCCTTGTGACTCATTCTATGTATCTGTTGTTCGTCATGTAGGTTGAAATGGGGTGTATCTTGTCTATAAAAGACCTTTGTACTTTTGTCTCACCACTCTCAACGGACCATTAGAAATGGTGAATCGTTGACAAGTCATTGCTATTGCAAGGATTTAGTTTAAGTATAACTCTGACTTGTGTGATAAGCTTGTCTCTCCTCATTTGATAGTAAAGAAATGAACCACCACACGCTCCAGATAGTCAACTAGTCTAAAGAAGGCCAGTTTTATTGCTTCTTTAATCAGGACAACAGTTTTCCGCTGTGCTAACATAATTTCAAAAGGGTTTTCTAATGATCAATTAGCCTTTTAAAATTATAAACTTGGATTAGCTAACACAATGGTGCCATTGGAACACACGAGTGAAGGTTGCTGGTAATGGGCATCTGTACGCCTATGTAGACGTTTCCAGGTACAATAGTCATTTACAACATTAACAATGTCTACATTGTATTTCTGATCAATTTGATGTCATTTTAATGGACAAAAAATGTGCTTTTCTTTCAAGAATAAGGACATTTCTAAGCGACCCCAAACTTTTGAACGGTAAGTGTTTGAATTTCATCCAGAAGTGAATTAATGACAGCAGGGAAAGAAGAGTGCTGTTCAGTATCATCTACTGTCTACTCACTCTGTATTGGCAAGAAGGCCTCATCACCGTTCTCTCTGATCATTTCCTCTATTTTGTCCAGCAGATCTGAGATGTTCCTTGTGTCCTTCCCCGGCATCTTGCTATCCACCACGTGATAATAGTTCCCACAGTATTCCAACAACCTGTGGAGCTTCCGCCCTCCCCTCTGAATATGCTCCTCGACGGGCGTTCGGCCCAGCCAATCCCCGCAGCTGAACAGCACCATAGTGTGGAGACACGCCATATCACCAAACAGGCCCTCCAGGTGGGCCTCCAGGGTCCGCCTCTTACGTGAAGTGAGGGTGGAGATGATGGGCAGCACCAGGAGAAGGGTGTGGGGGCCAGGCCGGAGGAGGGTGGCCCCTCGCTTTGACTCCTGTCTGACGTGTTTCGGGGTGCGTCTTATGGAGAACCAGTCCCAGCCGGGGGTGTCAACAATGGTGACCCTGCGTCCGGCCACCTCGGCCTGCCTCCTAAGGCTCTGCTCCGTCTCTGTCCCCGACTCAAAGTCCCGCCGGCCCAGGATGGTGTTCCCTACAGAACTTTTTCCCACTCCTTTCCACCCCAGCAAAAGGACCCTCAGCTCTGTGAGAGACAGAGAGAGATAGAAAGCTTTATAACGTGTAGGTTATTTATTCAAACCTTAATTAACTTTTATGAACTATTATGCCAAGTATACAAAACGTAGAAACACAGGTTATTTATTCAAACCTTAATGAACTTTTATGAACTTTTATGCTAAGTATACAAAACGTAGAAACACAGGTTATTTATTCAAACCTTAATGAACTTTTATGAATATTATGCCAAGTATACAAAACTCTGTAACAACGTTAACCGGTGTTATTAAATTAACCGTTGTTAAAAACTCTTTTAAGAACCCTTTTAGGTCCCAGGTAGAACCCTTTAGGGGTTCCAAGAGGCAGCCTCTGCCTCTTCCTCTCCTCCTCTCTCAACCGCCTCTCTTCCACCGCCTTCCTTGCCTGCTCCTCCTCTAGCAGAATCAGTTCGTTTACTGCAAAATACCAGCCATGGTTTTCCTTAACCTGCTCCTCTACCTTCTCCAGCAGCTCCTGAACTTGTGTGTTCACCGTGTTGTCATCCCCACTCTGCTGTGTGTTACTATCCAGGCCATGGTATCTGTTACCACACCTCTCCACCAGCCACTGAAGGGGCTCCCCAGCTGCAATGAACCCCTCTACGAACGTCCCCTCAGGAGGTAGCCGGTCAACCCCAGTGAAGAGCACCATGGTGAACCTCCAGGCCCCTCCTCCTAGATGACCCAGCTGCTTCTCTGCTGCCTTCCTGTGAAATTCAGTTCTGTTGGATGATATAGTAGATATAATAGCAAAAAAACAGTGAAAAAATGACATGGTGGATATACAGGTGCAGTTGGGCAGAGGGGGAATTAAAACATTAATTCGGAAGAATTGGAAAATGGGATGAAAGTAGCGAGGGCAGACATTTTTACAGTACAAGGAAATCTGTACAGGAGATAGTGTCATGTAATGGGATATGAAGGCAGGAAGTTATGTTGTATAGGATGAGATAAGGGCATACAGGATTTAACTCCTCTTTGAAGTTGATAGGGAAACATGGCAGTGAAGTCTGTAATGGCTGTATGGTAGAGGAAACGGTTGAGCGTGTATTATTATTTTGTGAAATGTATGATGTAGAAAGGGAGAGGTTGTTTGACACGGTCAGATAGGTTGGATGGGAATGGGGATTGGGTGGTATTTTGGGTGGGGGTGATGGGAGTAGTGAGGTTTGTAGGAAATTATTTTATTTTATTAGAAATGAAGGGTTAGCTAAGAGAATATAGCGCCATAGATAAGTTGTGACCGGCTTCACACTCCAGTACAGTAGGTGGCAGTGTATGCACCTGTCAGTTGGTTGCAAACCGACAATAAAAACTTAAAGAAGAAGACCCTGAAGTGTGTGGTTTCAGGGTGGGTGAAAACAGAGTTTGGTGTTGTGGAATCACTTAGGGTCTTGTGCTCTTGTGATAATTGTTTGTGTTTCTGCTGGTCAGAGGGAGAAGGCGCTCCACGGTGAACGAATGATTGCAAGAAACGGGAATAGTTTTGCACTCAAGAAAAGGGTGCTGTTGAAAGGAGTAATTACTGGGGTAGTAGTAAATGTAAAAGTTGACCAACTGAAGGGGAAGATTGCCAGTGTTTGTGATGCTTGTCATTTTGTGCGACACAAACAGGGTGGCGTGAGTGGTGAAGCAGAAGAGCCATTGCTTGTTCTTTTGAGTTTTGATGTTGAGTCTTTGCCGTACAAAGTGATATTAGGTTATCGTGTATGAGATTTTCTGCCGAATACATTACGCTGTTACAGGTGTCAAGCTTATGGGCATGTGGCAGCAGTGTGTTGGAGGGAGGTTTGTAGGTGTGAGAAGGGTGAAGAAGGGCATGAGACAAAGGAATGTGTAGCATTGGGGAAGGTAGTGGTATGTGTTAATTGTAGGGGTGCCCATGGGGCTGGGGATCAGAAATGTCCCGTGTGCGAGAGGAAGGTTGAGGTTTCCAGGGTTAGAGTAGTGCATAAGTTGTAATATGCTGAGGCAGTGAAGAATGTAGAGGAAGATGGGTCATGGGGGAGGGTTCCTGAGAGGAGTGGTGTGAGTAGTACCAGTACAGAGGGATAGGCCAACAAGTGATATATGTTTCAGTAAGATTGGATTTTTTTGCATTTATAGCAATGGTTATCAAGTCACAGAGAATGGAGGTTGTGGTGGCAGCTGCAGAGAGGTAATTTGGGTGTGCGAGACTTGACATCAGAAGAGTGACAGGGTGTGTTAAGTGGTGGTGTCCCATCCGTACAGGTTGTCAGCCTTAGTTAGGACTAAATAGATGTAAATAGTCGAGTAGGGTTGTGTTATTTCTTCTTATTATATATATAATCTTTTTTGTGAGTGTTGTTAGATGGTAGGGTATTTGTTTATTTATTTATTTTTTCAAGCAAAGTATAAGGGAGTTGTACTCCAGTCGAGTAGATGGCGGTAATGCAACATTTATTGAATTGCCAACCGCTGTTAAACCTCATCAAAGAAGATGAGGTTAAACCTGCGTGCTGCCTGAGGCTTGCAACACACGGTTCAGTCATGGACACATTTGGAGACGAATTTAATAAGTATCGTTCGCCGCTGGTGTCACGATATGCCAGCAAGGAAATGGCCTATAACTTCAGTGACAAGAAGAAATTCACAACGTGGAGAAAACTGTGGATCTATTTGGCCAAAGCGGAAAAGGTTTTGCCTCTAATTAGCCACTTAGCCAGCTAGCTGTAATATTGGCTAGTTATCGTGAATGAGCATGCATGTCATTGTGTGTTTCAGTAGCTATCGTTTTCCATATTTTTTTTGCACTTTTGCTACAAAATGAAGTCTATTTTAAGTTTGCGACCTTGAGAGATCCTTCTCAAGTTCCCTGCTCTAAATATAGGAGGACCTTATAGTAAATGAACAGCTTCAGAATATAACGTTACTATGTATTTGCCTTACAAGACAGAAGATGCAAACCAAACAAACTAGCTAGTAGGATGCAGTGTCTTGTGATAAACTGTGGAATATTGATGCGTGGTTGTGGATGTAACAATGCATGTAGTTATTCATCAACAGTACCCAGTTTTTGACAAAGTGAGGAAAGTGACTGGGATGGTTGGTAAAGTAAGTTACGCTAGTCAATCAACCCTGTAGAAGTCCTTCAGATGTATACCCCTATCTTCAATAATCTAGCCTATTTTTAACTTGACATCAGGGTTCCAAATCACTTTCAGCTAGTTCATTGACCCCACTGTTGGCCTACACTATTTGGAAACTGGATATAGATTTCCAGCTATTCCACATGATAAACAAACCTGCAAACAGTGAAACCTAGATAAGATTTGTCCAGCAAATACCTTTTTAAGAGCGAAACACTAGGCTATTTTTAAAGACAAAAATGACTTCCACTACTCTTCTAATTTACAGGGAGGCTGTGTGTTTGTAATTAACCTTACTATCAGACCCTCTGTCACATGCAACAGCTCATCTGATCTGTTAGTGGAGGGGAAATGGACTACACAAAGATAAGGATATAGGCAGGGCCTAGACTATGGGCAAAAAGTACAAAATACAGATACTTTATGATATTTTGTATCAAAATAAATTACAAAATTCTTGGACAAATATATAAGTAGCTGGCCCAAACAGCAAAAATATTCTCAGTAATGGTTTTTACATTGATTGTATTATGTTTTTGTTTACTTACCTTAGTTGAGCAAGTCTACTCTGGTAAGGGTGTCTGCTAAATCACCTACATGTATATGTGAAAATGAACTACAAAGCACACAGTGTATTGTTTCGGGCCAGAGCTATTAGAATAATACTCAGCATGCTTTGCAATTGTTACAATTTGTATATTTAGTTAATTTAGCAGCTGCTTTTAGAACACCCATAGTGCTATCAGACTTCTGATACCAAGGTGAAAGGTGGGCCACAATGTGAACCGCTATACAAAAATGGTATAGGAAAGAAAGTATTTTGAAAATACAATTTTCAGTATTTTGAAAATATAAAATACATTGGAGTGTAATTCAAATGACGAAATACTCAGAAGTAATTAAAATACGTATTTCAAATAGATGTAACAGAAATACTGCCTATGGGGCCTTTTAGAAGCTACACACACACAGCAGGGCTATGGTGGTGGAATCTGTCTCTTCTCACACTCGCTAGTCGCTATTATAGTCTTGTGCCCTCATGAAAATGAATGTACACACAGTGTTCCCGTACAAAATGTTGTTTAGTCAGATTTCAAATAGTAAGTTTGTCTCCAATGTCTCTCTGAAATCTGCTGGGGTGGGTTTGTGTCAAAAATAGCCAGGCCAAAATGTAATGGTAATAGGACACTAACCCCCTGAGAGTTAGCCTAGCCTCTTTACGCTCTTCACTCTCCTTCCTTGTCCTTGGCCCTAAATAACCCTTCTATGTTTTCAGATATGTAAGTTGCATGTGATTATTAGTGGAAACTCCACCACTGCACTGCTTCTAGCATACCTATCCAGATCCAAGTAAAAAACATTTAAGTATTACTAACGGCTAAGTGGAAGGAATGTCGCTCGCTATTGTCATTAACACAGGGCCAAACTCCTCTGCTCTGCTTACTCGAACAACATATTCTATTTTTCAATGGTTTTAAATAGACCTGCTACCATAATGAAGATTGTGCTGGAATAGTTTTCCTAGTTTCTGTGTGAGATATGGAGCGGAGCAAAGCAAAGCAACCACCTGTAGCTATCTGTTTGAAAGTGATCTGAAAATGTTGACCCACTTTCTGGACAGTTCCACCACACATCCCATTGACACAATTTTTATTAAATAGTACCATACAATGTGCAATTACTGCAATGTAGCAACAATGTTTCAGCTTAATAAAAGCCAGAGAACACTTGATAAAGTAGCTAGCGCTTACACTGAATGCATATCCTAGAGTATCAGTTAAAAACCTACAATGAAAAATTCTTACCACCAGCTCTAATTTTCTCTGCTCCTCTTGTCCTTCCTGTTGACCTCCAGGCTATTGGTCTGCTCCTTATAACGCCATCTCGTCCTCTTATTCTCCAGGCTCTTGGCCTGCCCGTCACCGAAGCCCAGGTAGCAGAGATGGAGAGCCACGCTGAGGACATCGACTTTGCCATGGCGGCAGAAGAGGAGAGCAAGCTGAGGCACGATGTCATGGCCCACGTCCACACTTTCGCCCACTGCTGCCCCACCGCTGCTCCCATCATCCACCTGGGTGCCACTTCCTGTTACGTGGGAGACAACACGGTAAGAGAAGCCCAATCCCAAATAGACCTCTAGATCTGAGATGGTTTGACAGGTGTAGGCATTGTTACTTAGCCTCTGGTGGACTAGGTGAAAGTTTCACCATATTGCTTATACCAATCAAATCCTCTTAGATCTCCACAAGTGCACAGGGCTTGGGTGTTAATTTGGGGTTGGGCCTTGAATTCTACATGCAACAGACTGCAGACAGTTACTTTTAGACCAAAAAGACCACGTTATTTTGGGATGAGTGTGCTTAATGGTTACGTTTGTTTCTCATGGGTATATCTTAGAGGTCGACCGATTAATCGGAATGGCCAATTTCAAGTTTTCATAACAATCGGTAATCTGCATTTTTAGACACTGATTATGGCCGATAACATTGCACTCCACGAGGAGACTGCGTTGCAGACTGACTACCTGTTATGCGAGTGCAGAAAAGAGCCATGGTAAGGTGCTAGCTAGCATTAAACTTATCTTATAAAAAACAGTCAATCTTAACATAATCACTAGTTAACTACACATGGTGGTTGATATTACTAGTTTATCTAGCTTGTCCTGCGTTGCATATAATAAATGCGGTGCCTGTTAATTTATCATTGAATCACAGCCTACTTCACCAAACGGGTGATTTTTAACAAGTGCATTCGTGAAAAAAGCACTGTCGTTGCACCAATGTGTACTTAACCATAAACATCAACGTCTTTCTTAAAATCAATACACAAGTATATATTTTTTAACCTGCATATTTAGTTAATATTGCCTGCTAACATTAATTTATTTTAACTAGGGAAATTCTGCCACTTCTCTTGCGTTCTGTGCAACAGAGTCAGGGTACATACAGCAGTTTGGGCTGCCTGGCTCGTTGCGAACTGTGTGAAGACCATTTCTTCCTAACAAAGACAGCCAACTTTAACAAAAGCCCATTTGCGAAAAAAGCACAATCATTGCACCAATGTACCTAACCCTAAACATCAATGTCTTTCTTAAAATGAATACACAGAAGTATATTTTTTTAAGCCTGCATATTTAGTTAAAAGAAATTCATGTAAGCAGGCAATATTAACTAGGCAAATTGTCACTTCTCTTGCATTCATTGCACGCAGAGTCTGGGTATATGCAACAGTTTGGGCCACCTGGCTCGTTGCAAACTAATTTGCTAGAATTTTCCAAAATTATGACAACATTGAAGGTTGTGCAATGTAACAGCAATATTTAGACTTATGGATGCCACCCGTTAGATAAAATACGGAACGATTCCGTATTTCACTGGAAGAATAAACCTTTTGTTTTCGAAATGATAGTTTCCGGATTTGACCATATTTATGACCTAAGGCTCGTATTTCTGTGTATTATTATAATTAAGTCTATCATTTGATAGCACAGTCTGACTGAGCGGTGGTAGGCAGCAGCAGGCTCGTAAGCAATCATTCAAACCGCACTTTCCTGCGTTTGCCAGCAGCTCTTCGCTGTTTATAACTTCAAGCATATCAACTCCAGAGATTAGGCTGGCAATATTAAAATACCTATTAGAACATCCAATAGTTAAAGGTATATGAAATACAAATGGTATAGAGAGAAATAGTCCTATAAATAACTACAACCTAAAACTTCTTACCTGGGAATATTGAAGACTCATGTTAACAGGAACCACCAGCTTTCATATGTTCTCATGTTCTGAGCAAGGAACTTAAACGTTAGCTTTTTTACATGGCACATATTGCACTTTTACTTTCTTCTCCAACATGGTTTTTGCATTATTTAAACCAAATTGAACATGTTTCATTATTTGAGACTAAATTGATTTTATTGATGTATTATATTAAGTTAAGTGTTCAATCAGTATTGTTGTAATTGTCATTATTACAAAAAAAAAATATATATATATATATATATATATATATATATATATATATATATATATATATATATATATATATATATATATATATATATATATATATATATATATATATATATATATATATATATATATATAAAAAAAAATCGGCCGATTAATCGGTATCAGCTTTTTTTGGTCCTCCAATAATCGGTATCGAAAAATCATAAACGGTTGACCTCTAGTGTGTGTATATAGATTTCTATGCATAAAGACTGAAATGCCTGCTGTTTTTTTCTTCTTTTTTTCCCTTTAGGATTTGATCATGCTTCGTGACGGTTTTGACATTCTCCTGCCGAAGGTAAGCTAGTGGTTATAGACCAGGGAGGATTAGTTGTACTACCCCCAGGCCTGCACTAGATACAGATAGTATGCTGTAAAGTTATGTGCAACTTTGTGTTGAAAATGTCTGAGAAAGTCAGCCAAGTATGATCCTGTATATCCCTCATCTCTTCCGTAAACTAAAAACAAGTTTCTGTCTTTATAGTTGGCCAGAGTGATCGACAGACTATCAAAATTTGCTGAAAAATACGCTGGTCTCCCCACCCTGGGTTTCACACATTACCAGTAAGTATGAACACCTCAGGAGGTTCTAACTGTTAACTCGAAATGACACAACGACAAGGTTCCAGTTCAACAAAGTTTACTATACCGTATGAACACACTATAAGGTAGCCATTCCACTCAAGGCTAGGTCCATCAACAACCAAACTTCCCGCGCAGGCACACTCTTGACAGATTGATAGTCCCGTAATAACAATCTTCCTCTGTTCTTTAAAGACAAATAAAACATCAACAGCATAATTAAATGTCCAAGTATTATTCAAGTTCCCCATTACAAATGGGTTGTGTGACAGTTTTTATTTGTATTACTCAAGCTGCCACTTTCCATTACTGAGAGCCTGCTCCTTTTTTAGTCACAGTCAGCAAGCTTTTCCTTCCTGCTTCTGTGGTCGACTACAGAATCCAGCAGATGAAGGAACAGCTTGCTGACAGAGAAAGTGGTATTCCACATACAGCAACCGTCATTGGACGAGCAGAAAAAGGAAAACACCAGAACTGGTCCAACTTGCAGTACTCTGAAACAGCTACACTTTCTGGTACAACAGGGTCAGCTGACCTGTCACTTGTAGATAATCTCAGAATTGAACCAGTGGAAAATCGAGAAACAGAAATATAGGAATACTTAAAACATGAACTTAACAATAACTTCTATATTAGTCCATGAGCGTAACCCTCAAATTTGGGCTGACGATCTCAGTGATTTTCTTCAAGGTCTATGTCTCTAGAGTTGGAAAATGTGTGGTAGCAGTACAGCAATGGTAGCTTTCTGTGTTATCACTCCTTAATTTCATCCCTCCATCCCATACATTTTCCCCATAGGGATTTTACCCTATGACAAACGTTGTCAGTATAGAACAAGTTATTGCTCACGTATGACCTTTAATCAAATATCATTGAAAAGCCTAGTTTCACAGCTATCCATCAAGTCAGTATTTAAGTGTTCAACAGAACCTTGACCCCTAGGGTACATATAATAATTACCTGTGTAAATTGCTTAAAAAAAGTAAACCCTGATACATTTCCATCTTTGTTTGACAAGTGGTTCTGAAATGCCATGAATTTACATTTCAAATTATATATAATATAACCAACTTTTGAAGCACCAGCTACAACTATTGTTTTAAAAATAGCCCATGTGATGGAGGCACCACATTTCACACACACTGCTGGAACAGGCTTTTAAAAAGATTTGTAGATGCAGGGACATCACAGGATTCAAGTATTAACTCCACAGAAGCCTTTTTCTAATATGGTCGCCGAATAACTCAATAGGGTCTTATTGGATCAATTTCGCATGATCATATCTGTATGAAATATAATTCTAATATATAATTCTAATATCATAAAATGATATTGATGTGAAAATTGAAAAAAAAAAATGAAAATTGATGTGGAATACACAACCAAATGAGCCAAGTGTGCAGATATAAAGATTATTCACAGCTTTTCGGGTACATTCTTACCACAATTCTGTCTGAATTGCTGATTTCTGAAGATGTCATCATCAATAATTGCAATATTTTATCTTCAAGCATGTAAAATGGATATGTACAAGTGAATAGTCCTGGATGTGAGCTGATTTTAAAATGATATTCAATCTTATCCTATTAACTATTGGTAATGTCCTTTCAGAACCACTTGTCAAACAAAGATGAAAATGTATGTATTAGCAATTTATACAGGTATTTGTGATATGTACCCTAGAGGTCAAAGGTCAAGGTTATGTTCACCTGGGGGAGATTGGTATCTGAGCGTTTCAATGATATAATTGAAGGTGAGCATATAACATGTTGTGTACTGACATTGTTGTATACTGACACCTTTCCAACTCTAGATATATATATATATATATATATATGTCCCTAGAGTTGGAAAGGTGTCAGTATACAACAATGTCAGTACACAACATGTTATATGCTCACCTTCAATTATATCATTGAAACGCTCAGATACCTATGTATGTATGTATGTATGTATGTATGTGTGTGTGTATATATATATATATATATATATATATATATATATATATATATATATATATATATATATATATATATATATATATATATATATATATATATATATATATAAATATAAATAAAAAACTAGGCAAGTCAGTTAAGAACATATTCTTACTTACAACGACGGCCTACATGGACTTTCAAGGAAATCAAATCACTTTATTTGTCACATGCGCCGAATAAAACCAGTCTAGACCTTACTGTGAAATGCTTACTTACAAGCCCTTAACCAACAGTGCAGTTCAAGAAGAGTTAATAAAATATTTACCAAATAAACTAAAGTAAAAAGTAACACAATAAAATAACAATAATGAGGCTATGTACCGGGGTACTGGCACCCGTGTACGGGGGTACAGGTTAGTTGAGGTCATGTGTACATGTAGGTAGGGGTGAAGTGACTATGCATAGATAATAAACAGCGAGTAGCAGCAGGGTTTGTCATGAAGAGGGCTTCACGACTGTCTTGGTGTGTTTGGACCATGATAGTTCGTTGGTGATGTGGACACCAAGGAACTTAACTCTCCACCTGCTCCACTACAGCCCCGCCGATGTTAATGGGGGCCTGTTTGGCCTGCCTTTTCCTGTAGTCCACGATCGGCTCCTTTGTCTTGCTCACATTGAGGGAGAGGTTGTTGTCCTGGCACTACACTGCCAGTTCTCTGACCTCCTTCCTATGGGCTGTCTCATCGCTGTCTGTGATCAGGGCAATCACTGTTGTGTCGTCAGCATACTTAATGATGGTGTTGGAGTCATGTTTTGGCCACGCAGTTGTGGGAGTACAGGAGGGGACTTAGTACACACCCCTGAGGGGCGACAGTGTTGAGGATCAGCGTGGTAGACTTTTTGTGGCCTACCCTTACCACCTGGGGGTGGCCTGTCATGAAGAACAGGATCCAGTTGCAAAGGGAGGTGTTTAGTCCCAGGGACCTTAGCTTAGTGATGAGCTTCGTGGGCACTATGGTCAATGAACAGCATTCTCACATAGGTGTTCCTTTTGTCCAGGTGGGAAAGGGCAGTGTGGAGTGCGATTGAGACTGCGTCATCTGTGGATTTGTTGGGGCGGTATGCGAATTAGTGGGTCTAGGGTATCCAGGAGGATGCTGTTGATGTGAGCCATGCTCAGCCTTTCAAAGTACTTCATGGCTACTGACGTGAGTGCTACTGGGCGGTAATCATTTAGGCAGGTTACCTTCGCTTCCTTGGGCACAGAGACTATGGTGGTCTGCTTGAAACATGTAGGTATTGCAGACTCGGTCAGGGAGAGATTGAAAATGTCAGTGAAGACACTTGCCAGTTGGTCCGCGCATGCTTTGAGTAAATGTCCTGGTAATCTGTCTGGCCCTGCATCTTTGTGAATGGTGACGTGTTTAAAGGTCTTGCTCACATCAGTAACCGAGAGCGTTATCACACAGTCATCCAGAACAGCTGGTGCTCTCATGCATGCTTCAGTCTTACTTGCCTCGAGGCAAGCATAAAAGTCATTTAGCTCATCTGGTAGGCTTGCGTGACTGGGCAGCTCACATCTGGATTTCCCTTTTGTAGTCCTTAATAGTTTATGCCCTGCTACATCCGACGAGTAGGATTCTTAGCGGGATTTTTTGTAAGTGTCCGGATTAGTGCCCTGCTCCTTGAAAGTGGCAGCTCTAGCCTTTAGCTCGATGCGGATGTTGCCTGTTTGGGATATGTACGTACGGTCACTGTGGGGACAACGTCGTTGACTCACTTATTGATGAAGGCGATGACTTAGGTGGTATACTCCTCAGTGCCATTGGATGAATCCCGGAACATATTCCAGTCTGTGCTAGCAAAACAGTCCTGTAGTGTAGCATCCGTGTCATCTGACCACTTCCGTATTGAGCGAGTCACTGGTACTTCCTGCTTTAGTTTTTGCTTGTAAGCAGGAATCAGGAGGATAGAATTATGGTCAGATTTTTCCAAATGGAGGGCGGGAGAGAGCTTTGTATACATCTGTGTGTGGAATAAAATCACTATGAGACATTGTCAGCCTAAGTGAGCCTGACCAACCCCCCCGGCTCATGGACTATGTGCCATTGTGGATATATCCCATTTGTCTATGAACACTTATGTTCCTCTCAGATTAAAGAGTGATGTATTCAGTGCTTCTGAGTCCACTTTTATCTCTCTGCCTTATTTCTTTCTGTTTTATTTTTATATGAATCTTTATTTTTCCCCTCCACATTTGATTTGAACTTTTCTTCTCCTCTCACCATTTATATATTTTTCCACCTCTCTCTCGTTTTCTTTTCATCTTTATCGCTATCATAAATTCATATACAGTGCCTTGCGAAAGTATTCGGCCCCCTTGAACTTTGCAACCTTTTGCCACATTTCAGGCTTCAAACATAAAGATATAAAACTGTATTTTTTTGTGAAGAATCAACAACAAGTGGGACACAATCATGAAATGGAACGACATTTATTGGATATTTCAAACTTTTTTAACAAATCAAAAACTGAAAAATTGGGCGTGCAAAATTATTCAGCCCCTTTACTTTCAGTGCAGCAAACTCTCTCCATAAGTTCAGTGAGGATCTCTGAATGATCCAATGTTGACCTAAATGACTAATGATGATAAATACAATCCACCTGTGTGTAATCAAGTCTCCGTATAAATGCACCTGCACTGTGATAGTCTCAGAGGTCCGTTAAAAGCGCAGAGAGCATCATGAAGAACAAGGAACACACCAGGCAGGTCCGAGATACTGTTGTGAAGAAGTTTAAAGCTGGATTTGGATACAAAAAGATTTCCCAAGCTTTAAACATCCCAAGGAGCACTGTGCAAGCGATAATATTGAAATGGAAGGAGTATCAGACCACTGCAAATCTACCAAGACCTGGCCGTCCCTCTAAACTTTCAGCTCATACAAGGAAAAGAGTGATCAGAGATGCAGCCAAGAGGCCCATGATCACTCTGGATGAACTGCAGAGATCTACAGCTGAGGTGGGAGACTCTGTCCATAGGACAACAATCAGTTGTATATTGCACAAATCTGGCCTTTATGGAAGAGTGGCAAGAAGAAAGCAATTTCTTAAAGATATCCATAAAAAGTGGTGTTTGAAGTTTGCCACAAGCCACCTGGGAGACACACCAAACATGTGGAAGAAGGTGCTCTGGTCAGATGAAACCAAAATTGAACTTTTTGGCAACAATGCAAAACGTTATGTTTGGCGCAAAAGCAACACAGCTGAACACACCATCCCCACTGTCAAACATGGTGGCGGCAGCATCATGGTTTGGGCCTGCTTTTCTTCAGCAGGGACAGGGAAGATGGTTAAAATTGATGGGAAGATGGATGGAGCCAAATACAGGACCATTCTGGAAGAAAACCTGATGGAGTCTGCAAAAGACCTGAGACTGGGACGGAGATTTGTCTTCCAACAAGACAATGATCCAAAACATAAAGCAAAATCTACAATGGAATGGTTCAAAAATAAACATATCCAGGTGTTAGAATGGCCAAGTCAAAGTCCAGACCTGAATCCAATCGAGAATCTGTGGAAAGAACTGAAAACTGCTGTTCACAAATGCTCTCCATCCAACCTCACTGAGCTCGAGCTGTTTTGCAAGGAGGAATGGGAAAAAATGTCAGTCTCTCGATGTGCAAAACTGATAGAGACATACCCCAAGCGACTTACAGCTGTAATCGCAGCAAAAGGTGGCGCTACAAAGTATTAACTTAAGGGGGCTGAATAATTTTGCACGCCCAATTTTTCAGTTTTTGATTTGTTAAAAAAGTTTGAAATATCCAATAAATGTCGTTCCACTTCATGATTGTGTCCCACTTGTTGTTGATTCTTCACAAAAAAATACAGTTTTATATCTTTATGTTTGAAGCCTGAAATGTGGCAAAAGGTCGCAAAGTTCAAGGGGGCCGAATACTTTCGCAAGGCACTGTATATAACCTACCTACCTCTACCAGGCCGGCCCAGTTGACCACAGTGGGTAAGAGAGCATGTCTGTGGCTCCAGGACCTGGCCATGGACATGCGGAACCTTCAGCGCGCCCGCGAAGACCTGCGTTTCCGGGGTGTGAAGGGTACTACGGGCACCCAGGCCAGCTTTCTGCAGCTCTTCCAGGGGGACCATGATAAGGTGGAGGATCTGGACAGAATGGTCACGGAGATGGCAGGCTTCAAAAAGTGAGTTAAATGTATACTTTTATGTCAACAGTCTCTTGAGTTTCCTATTTGCCACACGTTTTGTCATTTTGAGCACAAGCAAATCCCTGAAATACCTTTTCTTTTCTTTTTTTTCTTTTTTGTCTTCAATCCTGTACATTTTTTCCTCCCAGGGCTTACATGGTGACTGGACAGACGTACAGTCGTAAGGTAGACATCGACTCCCTCTCTCCCCTGGCCAGCATGGGAGCCACCGTCCACAAGGTTGGGATGAGATTTGACTGGACATCAGTTTGTTATTCTTACTACCGTAAATCACAAGTCTGTCTATGGAGAAACAATGCCTCCTGGTGGTCTTTGACAGTAGTGGAATGACCCACAGGTAATGTATCTCTTCCTCAGATCTGCACTGACATTCGCCTGCTGGCTAACCTTAAAGAGATTGAGGAGCCTTTTGAAAAGGAGCAGATTGGTGAGTCATAAGAAGGAAATTGGTCCACTTCCTACCCAGGTATAAAGGTATCTAATCCCAAAACTAGGGTTGATTTCCTTTGCATGTCCTTGATTCCTCACACCCTCTCTCCTTACCTCTCAAAGCAGATTGGAGCAAAATATCAGAAGAACCTTCACCTCTGATCTTCTGCTCCAATGTACTTTGAGAAAGAGGCAAGGAGAGAATCAATAAAATACAATTGAGTTTTAGCCCTAGATTTCACTTTGATTTAAGGCACCAACTGGTAAACCATCCTGATGTTTCAGAGTTAACAGCTAGTTTAAGTTATTTCCTAAATGCCAACCCATTGTTACTTGTCTGGGTCCCTCTGACTGCCTCTCCCCCAGGCTCCAGTGCCATGCCCTACAAGAGGAACCCAATGCGTTGTGAGCGTTGTTGTAGTCTGGCCCGCCACCTGATAGCGCTGCTCGCTGACCCCCTCCAGACCGCCTCTGTCCAGTGGCTGGAAAGAACACTGGATGACAGTGCCAATAGGAGAATCTCTCTCCCTGAGTCTTTCCTTACCGCTGACATCATCCTCAGCACCCTGCAGAACATCACCGAAGGCCTGGTGGTCTACCCCAAGGTAAATTCGTTGAATTTATTAGATAATTAGAAGTAGTAGGCTTGTCCAGACAGAAATGATTGAGGATAAAAAACACAATAAACCAGGAGGCTAATTTCTATTGTTGTCCTCATAAGGTGTTATCACCACCATTTTAAACCTTGTCATTTCATGAGTAATGCACACACAACTGCACTTATCCCACAGTACGTCTGTTGGCACATCACAGAGGAACAACATTCAACTCAAACGGTCTTGTATGTTATGTAGGGGTGTAACGGTTGTGTGTGGGAGAGAGAGCGCTCCTCCTCCTCCATCATCATTTAAATCTCCAGTTTGGCAACATTTTGGCTTCCCAGTAGACGCAAAAATGTATTTAACTTCGGAGGAAATCAACTAAATGTATTGAATTTATTAGAACATTAATTAATTTGCCCAAGATGATGATAAGACATGAACAAAATGTCATTTGTATTTTTCCTTTAACTTTCTGAAGAGGTAATGGAGCGAGAATGCCCCTGTCTGTGTATAGCTGTACACAATGATGCTAATGACAACTGTCTTCTGGTAGATGGAAAGTCTTTCCCATAAACCTTCTCAATGAAATGTTAACCATAAAGTAATCTATGGACAGTGCCTTTGGAAAGTATTCAGACCCCTTGACTTTTTCCATATTTTGGTACGTTGCAGCCTTATTCTAAAATGGATTAAATAAAATCCTCAGCAATCCACAACAATACCCCATAATGACAAAGAGAGAACAGGTTTTTAGAAATGTTTGCATATGTATTAAAATTAAAAACCGCTGCCTTATTTACATAAGTATTCAGACCCTTTGCTATGAGACTCCAAATTGAGCTCAGGTGCATCCTGTTTCCATTGATCATCCTTGAGATGTTTTTACAACTTGATTGGAGGCCACCTGTGGTAAATTTAATTGACTGGACATGATTTGGAAAGGCACACACCTATCAATATAAGGTCCCACAGTTGACAGTGCATGTCAGAGCAAAAATCCAGCCATGAGGTCGAAGGAATTGTCAATAGAGCTCTGAAACAGGATTGTGTCGAGGCACAAATCTGGGGAAGGGTACCAAAATATTTCTGCAGCATTGAAGGTCCCCAAGAACACAGTTGCCTCCATCATTCTTAAATGGAAGAAGTTTGGAACCACCAAGACTCTTTCTAGAGCTGGCTGACCGGCCAAACTGAGCAATCGGGGAGAAGGGCCTTGGTCAGGGAGGTGACCAAGAACCAGATTGTCACTGACAGAGCTCTAGAGTTCCTCTGTGAAGATGGGAGAACCTTCCAACCTTCTTTTTTTGGACAGCAGTGGCTTCTTCTGTGGTGTCCTCCCATGAACACCATTCTTGTTTAGTGTTTTACGTATCGTAGACTCGTCAACAGAGATGTTAGCATGTTCCAGAGATTTCTGGATGTCTTTAGTTGACACTCTAGGAATCTTCTTAACCTCATTGAGCATTCTTCGCAGTGCTCTTGCAGTCATCGATGCATGACGGCCACTCCTAGGGAGAGAGCAACAGTGCTGAACTTTCTCCATTTATAGACATTTTGTCTTACCGTGGACTGATAAACATCAAGGCTTTTAGAGATACTTTTTTGACCCTTTCCAGCTTTATGCAAGTCAACAATTCTTAATCTTAGGTCTTCTTGATCTATTTCGTTCGAGGCATTTTTCACATCAGGCAATGCTTCTTGTGAATAGACAACTCAAATTTTGTAATATTTTTTATATAGGGCAAGGCAGCTCTAACCAACATCTCCAATCTCGTCTCATTGATTGGACTCCAGGTTAGCTGACTCCAATTAGCTTTTGGAGAAGTCATTAGCCTAGGGGTTCACATACTTTTTTCCAACCTACACAATGTATAAATTATGTATTCATATAGACAATAAAAATACAATAATTTGTGTGTTAGTTTAAGCACATTTTGTCTATTGTTGTGATTTAGATGAAGATCAGATCAAATTTGATGACCAATTTATGTAGAAATCCAGGTAATTCCAAACGGTTCACATAATTTTTCTTGCCAGTGTATATGATCTATTCCTGGGTTAGTTTTGCATATTTTGCCCAAACTAAAATTAATTACAGTAACTTGGCCATTAATTTTCCTACTGTACCGAAACTAAACCGTGACCGCAATACGTACCGAAACCTGGATTTGGTGAACCGTTACACCCCTAATGATATGTATCCCTTTCTCGTCTCTATAATTTTCATCTATCTCTTTCCCTCTCGCTTTCTCTCATCCTCTCGCTCTCTCTGTCAGGTGATTGAGAGACACATCCATCATGAGCTTCCCTTCATGGCTACAGAGAACATAATCATGGCTATGGTGAAGGCTGGAGGCAACAGACAGGTACGCACCCTTCTAGTACAGCATGACACCACAACTTATTAGAACAGAACGTATTTCTCAGACTCCACGTTGCATAATTAGTCGCACATTGCATAATTAGTGTAGCACACCTATTCCTCCATCAGTTTTTAAAATATAATTTAGCTGTGGTGGCGAGTGGGGATGCAGACCCTAATGAGTTTTCTGTTACATGTGCATTTTATACATTGGAGCAATTGGAGCAGGGTGAGCAGAGTTGATACATTGTGTCATTTCATCACCTGGTATAACCAAGAGCACAGGCCAGTCTGAGTAGGCTTTTCAGTTGCAAGTTCGCTGTCATGTAGCCTCTGAGTGACATAGCGGAACAATGAAGCACCATTTCTCGACAGGCATGCTTGCAGCTTTACAGCAAAGAAAATGGTTCGTCTCTAGCTTAAGAGGTTAATAAAATATGACCTTTTTTCTTCCGGTGCGATTTCATGCACATTTGAGAAATTCACAAACCATGAGTCCCTTTTTAAACTAATCCTAGGTTGCTAATTATTAGTTTGATAACAAACGATGTTGTTCAGTCATGTTCTTAGGGCTGCAATCCCGTTAACGGGATCGATATGACAACAGCCAGTGAAAGTGCAGGGCGCCAAATTCAAAACAACAGAAATCTCATAATTAAAATTCCTCAAACATACATGTATCTTATACCGTTTTAAAGGTAATCGTGTTGTTAATCCCACCACAGTGTCCGATTTTCAAATAGGCTTTACAGCGAAAGCACCACAAATGATTGTTAGGTGACCGCCAACTCACAGAAAAACCCAGCCATTTTTCCAGCCAAAGAGGAGTCACAAAAAGCACAAATAGAGATAAAAATGTATCACTAACTGCTGATGAAACTGTGGGTTTGCACAACCAAATAATTTCTGCACAAACAGTCTTAGGGAAGCTCTATGCGAAGATGTGTTGCGCTGCATGTGGCATATGGTGGTCACACCAGAAACTGACTGGTTTTCTGATCCACTCTACATCTGTGGCCAACAGATGCGTATCTGTATTCTCAGTCAAAGTCTTTGAAATTGTTGCATGTTGCATTTGTAATTTATGTTCAGTTTATTATTGTGTAATCACACAGTAACAGTTTCTCGTATTTGTGTTCTTTCACCAGGACTGCCACGAGAAGATCCGTGTGTTGTCCCAGCAGGCTGCAACTGTGGTCAAACAGGAGGGGGGGGACAATGACCTTTTGGCCAGGGTCCAGGCTGACCCCTACTTCGCCCCTATCCTGGGCCATCTAGACAACATCCTGGACCCCAAGACCTTCATCGGCCGCGCCCCCCAACAGGTACTATACAGAACACCTGTTATCTTTGTTTTTCTCAACTTTGCCTCAGAGTTTTGTAATATCATTTTAAAATACCTGTAGTTAAACAGAAAATAATATCCAGCACACTGAGGATCTTGGTACAGATTTAATGGTGGCAAAAAGATCCATTCAATCTGTTGAGAATCAGAATCACGTGCTGTTTTGTATTTATTACATTATACAAGCTTTTCTTCATGTATCTATAGTTGATGCAACCTAACTCATCATTCTCTCTCTCACTCACTCAGGTGGCGAGGTTTCTCTCTGAGGAGGTACGCCCTCTGCTGGAACCTTACAAGGCCGAGATTGACGTCAAGATCGAGCTGGAGCTCTAAAATGGGGGACAATCCTGACCTGTAAAACGACTAGCCAAAATACTAAAACCCACCCTTAATTTAACCCTGACTTAATTTAAACCAATTCTGAAATATTGTTTAGCAAGTTAGGAGTGGCCTTCTCACTAAAACAAACACATACTGTTACACACCAAAATAAACCTCATGACTGACATTGCATGCTTTACTGTACGACAATAAAAGACTGAAATCAGAAGTCAGTGAGTTTGTAATGATGTAATGTGAAACTAGCAGAGTTAGAACATATACATATGAAATCTCTGAAATATTTCAGGCCCCACGTCTATATATTTCATACTGTTCCAAAACTGTATTTTCCTAACTTAATGTATGATTCACTAAGCAAAAAATAAACATTGTTGTTAATGAAATTCCTTGTTACCTATTTGAGGCACAGTAAACCTTTTAGACTAAAGGACCCAGCTTCCTCTTCAAATGGTTGGGATCAAAGGTCCTTTGTCCCACCAGTCTTTATTACCAAGAGTGTCATCGTATGAAGTTGATAATATTGGTTCAGTGGAACCATTATTACACTCATTTATTGCTTTTTATTTGAATGATCTAATACTCAACAGCAGACGCCCTGTTACAGCTTTCAGTCTGGAGAGAAAGAAGACTATAAGAAGACTATGTCCTGTGTTTGATATACTTTGGTTTCACTATGTTTGTGGATGTACAATATGAATTATGTATGACAGAGTTTATATTTAGAAAATAGGTACCTGAAATGGAAAGAAAGGGTAGTGTAGAGTGTGAGAACGAGGTGTGCAGAGGAAGCCCACAGCTTGTACAGTATGTTACTGGCAAGCAAGTAGTTGTAAATAAAAAAAATATTGTTGGCCACGCTGTTACCGTAATGTCTTGCATAGCAAACCCCTTCAAAAATGTACTTAAAAAAAGTATTATTTTAAGTAGAATAGTTACACATTCTAAAAATAATAGGTTTATTGTATATAGCGCTTTTCATTACAAAGATAATTTCAAATACGCTTTAAAAATAATACATTTAGGGTTCTGGCAGTAGCAAGTGATGGTGTTCCACTGCTGATGGGGTGTTTAGGCAGTTTAGGCGTATCTGTCTAAACCCAAATTCCCCAGTTCCACTGACTTGGGCATGATCTGATGCTCAAACATGGGCTATGTCCTTACCCTTTTTATTCAATGTGATTCGTGGCAACTTTATTTGAATTAATCAAAACACTGCCATGGTCAAAATCACTATCGGGTCACATCTTCACACCTCAATCAATACCGTCATCTTCGTACCAATCTTCATTATCACCGTTATAATAATATAAAATATCTAAACCCCGGGGCATAGCCCTGACCCAACGTAATACTTCTACCATACAACCTCTCTGGTAAAGCGAATGAGAAATAACTTTCTACTGGTGTTATTACGGTATATTTGACAATCAGGGCCAAGGGGGAGAGGCATTTCGAATTGAGTTAGAGGCGAAAAAATCTAGAGTTTGTCAGTTTTCCCTCCTTCCTTGTACATACAAGAAAACCTCTGTGAGTTTAAACCACTCTTTTACTAAACTTCTCTTGTATGTTACTATGACATCTTGTCATAGAGCTTGCGGGAAAGGTAATTCACTGTACTTGTGCATGTGACATTAACTTGTAACGTGAAACTTGTCAATGTATCTTTATTTGTGTAAATTGTGTCTTTTGTCGTTATTGCGGCAGGTAGCCTAGTCGTTAGATCGTTGGACTAGTAACCGAAAGGTTGCTGGATCGAATCCTCCGAGCTGACAAGGTAAAAATCTGTCGTTCTGAATCACTCAGTGATTTCTCAAGTGGGTAGGCTATAGCTTCAAAATGTCCTTTTCACCTCATCAGCTTTGATCATGTAAGATGTGTATGAACAGATAATCAACCTATACTAATGTTACCGGACCTGGGTTCAAATACTATTTCAATTACGTTCACATCGACTTTAAATTAAGAATTAAGATATTTGAAAAGACAAGAAGTTGCATATTGGAATGTATTTGGATGTATACTTGGAAAGTATTGGCATGTATTTGAAAATGCTCAAATACAACAAAATACTCCAATGCATTTGATCCCAGGTCCTAGGAGTATTTAAAATAATGAATTTGCATTTTATATGAAATTATTTGACAATAGATTCAAGTAGTTGATTTGACCACATTATTTGAAAATACAAAAATACACAGAAAATAAGTATTTAAATAAAAAATAATTAAATACACATGTATTTAAACTCAGGTCAGGATACTACATGGCATTCAAAGAAACTACAAAGGAGTAATTGTGTCTTTCCCAGGTGACCTTAGTGTACCATTATGTGGCTCTGGGCACTGCTTCCGATCTTCTTGGCGGTGTTTGGCACTGTGGGCATATGGGTGGTGTAAGTATTTATCTGACATCCACGTGTGCTCTCCTCTTCAGCCACTTCTTTATTAGTGATAGGCAGAAGAATACTGTGGTCTCATGCTACGGCGATGAGGAAAATGTTCATGTTTACTTGCTTTCAGTAGAAGTAACAAACATAGAACACTTGTGCACTGAGTGCAAGAAACAAAACAAACATCAAATGATTGCCTCTGTCACCCTCCACAGGGTTTGGGCTGAAAGATGCACGGTGTCTTCGGAAAGTATTCAGACCCCTTGACTTTTTCCAAATGTTGTTATGTTACAGCCTTATTCTAAAATAGTTTTTTTTTTATATATTAAAATCCTACATTATGGGGCATAATGTGTAGCAATCTACACATTATACCCCATAATGACAAAGTAACCCCCCCCACGGAAATACCTTATTTACATACATATTCAGACCCCATGCTATGAGACTCGAAGTTGAGCTCAGGTGCATCCTGTTTCCATTGATCATCCTTGATGTTTCTACAACTTGATTGGAGGCCACCTGTGGTAAATTCAATTGATTGGACATGATTTGGAAAGGCACACACCTGTCTATATGAGGTCCCACAGTTGACAGTGCATGTCAGAGCAAAGACCAAGCCATGAGGTCAAAGGAATTGTCCATAGAGTTCCTGAACAGGATTGTGTTGAGGAACAGATCTGGGGAAGGGTACCAAAAAATGTCTGCAGCATTGAAGGTCCCCAAGAACACAGTTGCCTCCATCATTCTTAAATGGAAGAGGTTTGGAACCACCAAGACTCTGCATAGAGCTGGCCGCCTGGGCAAACTGAGCAATCGGGGGAGAAGGGCCTTGGTCAGCGAGGTGATGGTCACTCTGACAGGGACTGGGAGACTAGTCAAGATTGAGGGAAAGATGAACGGAGCAAAGTACAGAGAGATTCTTGATGAAAACCTGCTCCATAGCGCTCAGGACCTCAGACTGGGGCAAAGGTTCACCTTCCAATAGGACAACGACCCAAAGCACACAGCCAAGACAACACAGGTGTGGTTTAGGGACAAGTCTCTGAATGTCCTTGAGTGGCCCAGCCAGAGCCCGGACATGAACCCAATCAAACATCTTTGGAGTGACCTGAAAATAGCTGTGCAGTGATGCTCCCTATCCAACCTGACAGAGCTTGAGATGATCTGCATAGAAGAATGGGAGAAACTCCCTAAATACAGGTGTGCCACGTTTATAGCGTCATACCAAAGAAGACTTGAGGCCAAAGGTGCTTTACCTAAGTACTGAGTAAAGGGTCTGAATACTTATGTAAATGTGATATTTCCGTATTTTTGTTGTTGAAATTAGCAACAACAAAAAAATAATCCTGTTTTTGTTTTGTAATTTAGGGTACTGTGTGTAGATTGATGATGGAAAAAAAACTATTTTATACATTTTAGAATAAGGCTGTAACCTACCAAAATGTGGAAAAAGTCCAAGGGTCTGAATACTTTCCGAAGGCATTAAAATACTAACTACAGTTCTTGTTCTTGCCAGGTTTGGTATCGCTGTATCGAATGAGACTGTTAACATCACAGGTAGATTCCCTTACATCAGGTAGGAGTCACACTGGTCTTTCAATCAAGTCAATGTTTTGCAGTACTTCTTAACTATTCCCAAAGGCATGGATCAAAATGCATGAAGGCATCAAAGGCATGAATCAACACTATATAACTTTAATATTAAGATGATAACATTATTCTATTTGTATTAGTCATATGTACCGGATACGCATGGTATACATCATCCAATTAAAAACATACTTACAGGTTCCTTCTCGACAACGCAACAACAATAACAAATAATAAAATATAAGAATACCAACATAAAGTAAATTAATAAAATAAACATTTTAGCATACACAGAACAGCGTCAATTTGTCAGGACATGGACTCTACAATGTCAAGTTGGCTGGATATCTTTTGGGTGGTGTGAAAAACCCAGCAGCCTTGCAGTTTTTGAAACAATCAAATTGGTGAGCATGGCACGTAATACCATACCCCGTGTAAAGGCACTTAAATCTTTTGTCTTGCCCATTGGCACACATACACAATCCATGTCTCCAAGGCTTAAAAATCTGTCTTTAACCTGTCTCCTCACCTTCATCTATACTGATTGAAATGGATTTAAAAGGTGACATCAATAAGGGATCATAGGTTCACCTGGTCAGTCTATATCATGGAACGAGCAGGTGTTCCTAATGTTTTGTACACTGCTCAAAAATAAAATAAAGGGAACACTAAAATAACACATCCTAGATCTGAATGAATGAAATATTCTTATTAAATACTTTTTTATTTACATAGTTGAATGTGCTGACAACAAAATCAAACAAAAATTATCAATGGAAATCAAATTTATCAACCCATGGAGGTCTGGATTTGGAGTCACACTCAAAATTAAAGTGGAAAACCACACTACAGGCTGATCCAACTTTGATGTAATGTCCTTAAAACAAGTCAAAATGAGGCTCAGTAGTGTGTGTGGCCTCCACGTGCCTGTATGACCTCCCTACAACGCCTGGGCATGCTCCTGATGAGGTGGCGGATGGTCTCCTGAGGGATCTCCTCCCAGACCTGGACTAAAGCATCCGCCAACTCCTGGACAGTCTGTGGTGCAACGTGGTGTTGGTGGATGGAGCGAGACATGATGTCTCAGATGTGCTCAATTGGATTCAGGTCTGGGGAACGGGCGGGCCAGTTCATAGCATCAATGCCTTCCTCTTGCAGGAACTGCTGACACACTCCAGCCACATGAGGTCTAGCATTGTCTTGCATTAAGAGGAACCCAGGGCCAACCGCACCAGCATATGGTCTCAAGGGGTCTGAGGATCTCATCTCGGTACCTAATGGCAGTCAGGCTACCTCTGGCGAGCACATGGAGGGCTGTGCGGCCCCCCAAAGAAATGCCACCCCACACCATGACTGACCCACCGCCAAACCGGTCATGCTGGAGGATGTTGCAGGCAGCAGAACGTTCTCCACGGCGTCTCCAGACTGTCACGTCTGTCACATGTGCTCAGTGTGAACCTGCTTTCATCTGTGAAGAGCACAGGGCGCAAGTGGCGAATATGCCAATCTTGGTGTTCTCTGGCAAATGCCAAACATCTGCACGGTGTTGGGCTGCAAGCACAACCCCCACCTGACGTCGGCCCTCATACCACCCTCATGGAGTCTGTTTCTGACCGTTTGAGCAGACACATGCACATTTGTGGCCTGCTGGAGGTCATTTTGCAGGGCTCTGGCAGTGCTCCTCCTTGCACAAAGGCGGAGGTAGCGGTCCTGCTGCTGGGTTGTTGCCCTCCTACAGCCTCCTCCACGTCTCCTGATGTACTGGCCTGTCTCCTGGTAGCGCCTCCATGCTCTGGACACTACGCTGACAGACACAGCAAACCTTCTTGCCACAGCTCGCATTGATGTGCCATCCTGGATGAGCTGCACTACCTGAGCCACTTGTGTGGGTTGTAGACTCCGTCTCATGCTACCACTAGAGTGAAAGCACCGCCAGCATTCAAAAGTGACCAAAACATCAGCCAGAAGTGGTCTGTGGTTATCACCTGCAGAACCACTCTTTATTGGGGGTGTCTTGCTAATTGCCTATAATTTCCACCTGTTGTCTATTCCATTTGCACAACAGCATGTGACATTTGTCAATCAGTGTTGCTTCCTAAGTGGACAGTTTGATTTCACAGAAGTGTGATTGACTTGGAGTTACATTGTGTTGTTTAAGTGTTCCCTTTATTTTTTTGAGCAGTGTATAGTACAGGAAAGCACAATTTATAGTCCAATATTTACACGTGTATTGGTGAGGGGTGCACGTGTATAAATTGAGCAGTATAATACGAGTCTGGTAACAGCAGCTGTTGTGTGTGTGTGTGTGCTAAGGTGTGGAGAATCAGAGCAGGCGGTCTGTCCAGTTCAAGTGTTCAGCAGTCTGATAGCTTGTGGATAGAAACTGTCTCTGAGCCTGTTGGTATCAGACCTCATGCCCCGATACCGTAGCAAGCATGGAGCATTAAAGTTCACCCAAATTACAAAATGACATTGGTTTTCTATGGACAAGGTATGACAGCAATCCATGCTTTAGTTGTGTTTACCTGTCTGCGTGACAATGGTACTTATATTAGCTTTTTTGCGCTTCATGTCCAAATCATGTAGAAGCAACTTCATTGAGTTACATAAAATATTTTTTTGGCTTCAAATCATCCCAAAATAAGACACATTTTTTACATAAAGGATGAGAGGGGAAACAATAAGGTTTGTATTGTTAAATTAACCAATATACATTATGAGGTTGTTACATCTGATGTTGTGTTTCTAATCGTAGAGAATTGAAATGTGAATTTTGTGTTCCACAGTGAGTGTGGCACCTATAATCCACAGAGCTGCATCTTTGCTCAGATCTGCAACGTCTGTGCTGTCTTGGGTAAGTGAATAGATGCACGCACGCGCAGGCGCGCACACGCACACACACTTTTAATACCCCCTTCTCTCTCTGTGTCAGCCCTGTGGGTTGTGGTGATCCGGTTTCAGCAGGTCAGGGACTATGGTCAGAACAGCAAGGTGAACATCGCCAGTATCGTACTGGGCTTCATCTCCTGTGTGGGCATCTCCCTCATCGGAAACTTCCAGGTATCGTTTAGAATCTCACTTCAGTGTAAACTGAAGTTATCGCAATACTATCATAATATCTCTGTATTATTCTGATACAAGTCTTATTATAAACTGGGTGGTTCGAGCCCTGAATGCTGATTGGCTGACAGCCACTGGTAACCAGTTTATACAGTGCCTAGGCATGATGTATAAATAAAATGATACAAACCCCCCCAAACATCCATTTTAATTCCAGGTTGTAAGGCAACAAAATAGGAAAAATGCCAAGGGGGTGAATACTTTCGCAAGCCACTGTAATAGCAATAAGACAACTTGGGGGTTTGTGCTATAATGCCAATACATGCCAGTCCAGGCACTCTGCGTTGCGTCGTGTATAAGAACAGCCATATACCACACCTCCTTGGGCCTTATTGCTTAAATATCCTCCACCCCTTGCATGTACACATAGAAAGTTGACATATTGTTATACCCTGATAATTGCTGACAATATCTCCTTCATTCCATCTTCTCTCCCATCCCTCCCTCCCTCTCTTCATCCCTCTCTTTCAGCAATCTGTAGTGATGGGGATCCACTTGTTGGGAGCGTTTTTGGCGTTCTTCGTGGGCCTGGCCTACTTCTGGCTGCAGGTGTGGCTCTGCTACAAAGCCCATCCCTTGAAAGACCGTCACTGGGTTGGACCTCTTCGAGCTACATTCTGTAGCATCTGCACCGTCCTGGTCATCACCAGTATCCTTACAGATATAACACTGGGGCGCTCTCCATTCTCAGAGAATGTCTCTTCATGTAGGAATATATAAAGCATCTATTACTCACTTTTGATGCATGCTAAACAGTGTTTAATGCAAAATATATCAACTTGAATACCAGTGAAAATATGACACAAATACAGTGGAGGCTGTAGTGTATATTCCCTGGCCAGACTGGCAGAACACTTAGCTGGGAATGAGACTGTATACAAACTGTATCGTTTAGACATTGACAGGTCATCTGCTTGTGTTGTTGCTCCTTGACTGGCCTTTCCCTCCCCAGTGGCTATACTTCATAATACCGGCTACAAATCTGGAGCGGCCATTTGTGAGTGGGCCTTGGTCATGTCCTTCTTTGTCCTTTTTGGCCTCTTTGGGTCCGAGTTCCGTCACATCGACTTCCACCAGCTCACCGTGCAGAAACAACGTCTGAAGACTCAGAGCACCAACGGAGTGGTCAGAATGAATGATATTTCATAGTACAGCCGATGAGGCAGGTAGCCTAGTGGTTAGAGTGTTGGGCTAATAAACGAAAGGTTTCAAAATTGAATCCCCGAGCTGACAAGGTAAAAACAATCTGTCGTTCTGCCCCTGAACAACCCACTGTTCCTAGGCCGTCATTGAAAATAAGAATTTGTTCTTAACTGACTTGCCTATGAAGGTTAAAAAATAAATAAAAATGAGACCGTGACCATGCATTGATACACTGTTCATAGCTTAACATCTAAAGACACACACACACACACACAGGGTTATTTTGACCCAGCTAGTTGGGTTGCGTGAATAACCCAACTGACTGTTAAATAAACTACCAATGGTTAAATTAACCCATGGTTGGGTATTCCAAACAAACAACAAGTTGGGTTGTTTGGAATACCCAAACATGGGTTAATTTAACCATTCATAGTTTTTTAACCGTCAGTATGGTTGACCCAGCAGCTGGGTCTTTTTTTAATGTAACCCAGGTTATTTTCATGAGGCGTGGCTATTAGGGGCGTGGCTTTCAGATAATGATTTTTGTATCCCAAATCTAATTGTCTTGTACTGTTTTTCAGTCAAGCAGATCTAAGATTTTCTCCCTTTTGGCTTTATTTTTGTACCAACAGAAATGATTTAAATGAGCACATCAAGACATGAACACTGTAAACATATCTACACTATTTATGTAGAAGAAGATGTGATACAGGAATGGATACTTTTTCAAGTCATGAGGGTTTACACAAGTGTCTGATGAGGGTTTACGTAACTGTAAAAGTGTTTTTAATTTATTCTGCTGATGTTAAACAAAATGTAACTTTAAACATACTGTACTGAGAATATCGAGCCTTCCATCAGTGTCTGTCACGTCAAAAAAATAAAACATGACATTTGTTTTCTCAGTGCAAACACATTTAAAACATTTTAAAACAGCAGTTATATCAGATGTATTTTTTACAAACATTTAAACAATCAATGTGCAGTGCAAAGGTCCATATTGTTGATATATAGTACCAAATCTGTTTTCAGTGCTATTGTTAGTGTTTCTGAATAAATACGCACATTAGCATTATGTGTCCAAGCCTTTAGGACAAGCAGCCTTGGGTGTGGGTTACCAAAAAACATAAAGAATACCGTTGGGAAACTTACCACTTCCTGATTTACTCTAGGCGAGGGCTGTTTGCAGGGGGTGGCTGTGATCAGCTGTGCTGCCCTTCATTTTCTTCAGAACTACCCATTAAAAACGTTGCAGATAGACGTGGCATGACACCCAATTCTATGTGACATAAGTATAGCTGTTCTACATAACCAATTTCTATCTGAACGTTTTTTTAACATTGCACCCTCCTGAACACAGCCAGTCCTCCGCCGTTGCAGCCGCACAGACTGATTGACTGCCTGCCAAGGAGAACACTGCCGTTTTTGTCAGTCCATTTAGCCAGGCTATCGAGCTGAAGGTGAAGACTGACTGATTCACGCTGCATTAGAAAGACAGCATGCTACATGGTGTCTCAAGTCAACCCTGAGCATTACTGCAGAAAATACAGGTCAAGATTTGCTTGGGAGTAAGTAGTCTGCAGCATCTATTCACCTAGAGCCTACATCTTTTTTTCTGTTGAAAGGGGAGAATTTGTCTTCAATGTTTTGACTGCTGCAGTGGTGGATGTTATGTTTCGTTCCTCTGTTGTCACATAGTATTGCTTTCACTGTTACAGGAATCTGAGTGTGAGGGTGATGCAGAGGAGCTGTACTGCACTTAATCAATTCTACCACATGGTGGCACCACCAAGCCTATACTCACTTCAACATCCAACATTAACCTTCGTTTTGTTTGACTATTCCACTCCGTTGCCAGGTTACAGGTGCCTCTGACAGTTTCCTGTCTAAGGCTCTGAGGCAGGTGTCTGACATGCCCGATTGTAAAACGGTTTGTTTGTCCCGTCAATACACCTCAAAGATCATTGCAGACATCTGTGTTTCATTTTTCTGGGATAGTCACCATTTGAAGTGGCCTGGGGTAAGATGTTTTTATGAGTTCCTTAGTTGAGGACCTTTGTCCCTTTTTATTGAAATTGGTCTCAAGTGTATCTGGGTGTCTCAGTTGTCTCGTTTCGTCTTTCCCAGGTGATGTACGTAAACAAAAATCTGGGCGCTGCTTCCAATCTGTTTTGCACTGTGGGAATATGGGTGGTGTGAGTATCTAACAGATTGGTCTGCTCTCCAGCTACTTGTCTAGATAGAATAATAGTGTGGTCTTATGCACAATGAGATGGTGTTGATAAGAAACGTACTATCAGTGCAAATAACAAACAGAAAATCACTGAAGTATTGATATACTAACGACAGTACTTGTTCTTCCCAGGTTTGGTATCGCTGTATCAAATGAGACTGTTAATATCACAGCGAGATTCCCCTACATCAGGTAAGAGTGACGCTGGTCACTGTAAAGGGTGACCTTTACCCCGAATTCCACTATGTATTTGGACTATATCAATAGAGGCACTACCACAGTTAAACTGGTATAAACACTACCAAAACATGCTGGTAAATGTTAATGAGCCCACAATGCCACAATACCATACACACACGGGTGGCTCATTGTTTTAAAGTCAATATTTCATTACCAAGTCGTTTCCAGATTTGTAAATAATTTAAATGTGAATTTGTCTTCCAGTGAATGTGGCACCTATGATCCACAGAGCTGTATATTTTCCCAGGTCTGCAACATCTGTTCGGTCTTGAGTAAGTGAATTTATTCAGCACTTACATGTTGCTTCATATCACTTTATTATTCATTCTTGTCTTTCGTATGTAATTTCAACCTTCTCCTCCCTTCTATCATCCCTCCTCTACACCTCTCTACCTCTACCTCTACCTCTCTCTCTCTCTCTCTCTCTCTCTCTCTCAGAACAGTAATGTAATAATTATATAATAATTGAACATTCAGCTCTGACTGATGAGCTTTACATAAGTGTACATATTTTAAACCTATTGTTGAATAAACTGCTACTCTTTTTATTTAATAAAATACTACTAACTTTGATGCGGCATCTCCTTAGCTAAACCTCTCTGTTTGGTTTCTGTTGAGTTTAAGGGAAATATTGATGAGATTTTCCTGATCTTTGTTCATCTTTTGACTACAGCAGTGGTGGCTGCTATGTTTCCTCTCTCTGTAGGTTGTCTCATGGTATTGCTTTCACTGTGACAGGAATCTGTCGGGTGAGGGTGAGAGAGGCGCTACACTGTAGTTAGTCCATTCTACAACATGGGAGCACAATCAGGCCATGTAAGTCAGCCTGGCCTCAGAGCCATATGAAACATACTTAATGTATTTCTTAGCACCTCCAAGACATATGATACCTACTAAATCAGAAACAAAAGGAGAGAGGGAGGTCAGTTGGGTGGGGGGTGTAATCCACCACCATCTAGCGATCCAAAGGTTGCGTGTTCGAGTTGAGTAGGGGACAACTGATACATTTGAGTTAACCCGTCCCCTAACCCTTATTCAAAACTTGAAGGAAAACTCCACCCCAAAAAGTATATTTTGGTATTTGTTTTATTAGTACATTATAGACCCACAATGTTTTGCTTGTCAGGAAATCTTCCCCGTGTGATGCATTTTGCATCCTTACAGGGATGATTTATGTATTTTGAAAGTTACATAGCTTGAAAACTAACCTGCTACTTAAAATCACCTAACCTTTGTCATTTTAGTTCTCCTAACCTTCATGTAAATAATCCTAACCTAACCTTTGTAGTTAGTTTCCCATCCAATTCATATGCTATTGTGCGACTGGGTAAGACATATGATACTATGCATCCTCTAATTTAGATGATAAGCGTTATTCCATTCATAATGTGACCTAACCTAATTAATAACGGAACCTAAATATACCATACTAAATGGAGTGTTTCACATTTACGAACGTAATCATATGAACTGAGTGGCAAATATTTTTCAGCTTACAATTTTGAACTTTTAAAGTACATTATACTGCAACTTTGTGTTCCAAAACAGAGTAGAGAACATATGCCATATTTAGCCCATAGCTTGTGTCTATATGGGATTAGATACTCATTAGAAGGGCAAAGAGGATCATTTAAATGACTTTAAAATGGGTGTCTAGTTTAATTTCTCCCAGGTGACCTAACTGGATCATAATGTGGTCCTGTGTGCTGCTTCCGATCGGCTTGGCGGTGTTTGGCACTGTGGGCGTATGGACGGTGCGAGTATCTGACCGGCTGGTTTGCTGTGGTCACCAATGTACAATGAAATGGTGTCTATAATTTAAAAAAAGTACTGTTGGTGCAAAGTAATAGACACAGGAAACGTACATTCTGAGAGCGAGAAACAAAATACATGAACTGAATAGCTACATTCTGTTGGTGTCAAACTCCACAGTATGTTCTGAAAAAAGTTTTATTTTCACCGAAGTGTTGAAATACTAAACACAGTTCTTGTTCTTGCCGGGTATCGCTGAGACTTCTAATATCCTACCCTACTTCCGGCGCCGACAGAGATGGCCGCCTCGCTTCGCGTTCCTAGGAAACTATGCAGTTTTTTGTTTTTTTACGTGTTATTTCTTACATTAGTACCCCAGGTCATCTTAGGTTTCATTACATACAGTCGAGAAGAACTACTGAATATAAGATCAGCATCAACTCACCATCAGTACGACCAAGAATATGTTTTTCGCGACACGGATCCTGTGTTCTGCCTTACAAACAGGACAACGGAGTGGATCCTATGCAGCGACCCAAAAAAACGACTCCGAAAGAGAGGGAAACGAGGCGGTCTTCTGGTCAGACTCCGGAGACGGGCACAGCGCGCACCACTCCCTAGCATTCTTCTTGCCAATGTCCAGTCTCTTGACAACAAGGTTGATGAAATCCGAGCAAGGGTAGCATTCCAGAGGGACATCAGAGACTGTAACGTTCTTTGCTTCACGGAAACGTGGCTTACTGGAGAGACGCTATCCGAAGCGGTGCAGCCAACAGGTTTCTCCACGCATCGCGCAGACAGGAAAAAACATCTTTCTGGTAAAAAGAGGGGCGGGGGCGTATGCCTTATGACTAACGTGACATGGTGCGATGAAAGAAACATACAGGAACTCAAATCCTTCTGTTCACCTGATTTAGAATTCCTCACAATCAAATGTAGACCGCATTATCTACCAAGAGAATTCTCTTCGATTATAATCACAGCCGTATATATCCCCCCCCAAGCAGACACATCGATGGCTCTGAACAAACTTTATTTAACTCTCTGCAAACTGGAAACAATTTATCCGGAGGCTGCATTCATTGTAGCTGGGGATTTTAACAAGGCTAATCTGAAAACAAGACTCCCCAAATTTTATCAGCATATCGATTGCGCAACCAGGGGAGGAAAGACCTTGGACCATTGTTACTCTAACTTCCGCGACGCATATAAGGCCCTGCCCCGCCCCCCTTTCGGAAAAGCTGACCACGACTCCATTTTGTTGATCCCTGCCTACAGACAGAAACTAAAACAAGAGGCTCCCACGCTGAGGTCTGTCCAACGCTGGTCCGACCAAGCTGACTCCACACTCCAAGACTGCTTCCATCACGTGGACTGGGAGATGTTTCGTATTGCGTCAGATAACAACATTGACGAATACGCTGATTCGGTGTGCGAGTTCATTAGAACGTGCGTTGAAGATGTCGTTCCCATAGCAACGATTAAAACATTCCCTAACCAGAAACCGTGGATTGATGGCAGCATTCGTGTGAAACTGAAAGCGCGAACCACTGCTTTTAATCAGGGCAAGGTGTCTGGTAACATGACCGAATACAAACAGTGCAGCTATTCCCTCCGCAAGGCTATCAAACAAGCTAAGCGCCAGTACAGAGACAAAGTAGAATCTCAATTCAACGGCTCAGACACAAGAGGCATGTGGCAGGGTCTACAGTCAATCACGGACTACAGGAAGAAACCCAGCCCAGTCACGGACCAGGATGTCTTGCTCCCAGGCAGACTAAATAACTTTTTTGCCCGCTTTGAGGACAATACAGTGCCACTGACACGGCCTGCAACGAAAACATGCGGTCTCTCCTTCACTGCAGCCGAGGTGAGTAAGACATTTAAACGTGTTAACCCTCGCAAGGCTGCAGGCCCAGATGGCATCCCCAGCCGCGCCCTCAGAGCATGCGCAGACCAGCTGGCCGGTGTGTTTACGGACATATTCAATCAATCCCTATACCAGTCTGCTGTTCCCACATGCTTCAAGAGGGCCACCATTGTTCCTGTTCCCAAGAAAGCTAAGGTAACTGAGCTAAATGACTACCGCCCCGTAGCACTCACATCCGTCATCATGAAGTGCTTTGAGAGACTAGTCAAGGACCATATCACCTCCACCCTACCTGACACCCTAGACCCACTCCAATTTGCTTACCGCCCAAATAGGTCCACAGACGATGCAATCTCAACCACACTGCACACTGCCCTAACCCATCTGGACAAGAGGAATACCTATGTGAGAATGCTGTTCATCGACTACAGCTCGGCATTCAACACCATAGTACCCTCCAAGCTCGTCATCAAGCTCGAGACCCTGGGTCTCGACCCCGCCCTGTGCAACTGGGTACTGGACTTCCTGACGGGCCGCCCCCAGGTGGTGAGGGTAGGCAACAACATCTCCTCCCCGCTGATCCTCAACACTGGGGCCCCACAAGGTTGCGTTCTGAGCCCTCTCCTGTACTCCCTGTTCACCCACGACTGCGTGGCCACGCACGCCTCCAACTCAATCATCAAGTTTGCGGACGACACAACAGTGGTAGGCTTGATTACCAACAACGATGAGACGGCCTACAGGAAGGAGGTGAGGGCCCTCGGAGTGTGGTGTCAGGAAAACAACCTCACACTCAACGTCAACAAAACTAAGGAGATGATTGTGGACTTCAGGAAACAGCAGAGGGAACACCCCCCTATCCACATCGATGGAACAGTAGTGGAGAGGGTAGCAAGTTTTAAGTTCCTCGGCATACACATCACAGACAAACTGAATTGGTCCACTCACACAGACAGCATCGTGAAGAAGGCGCAGCAGCGCCTCTTCAACCTCAGGAGGCTGAAGAAATTCGGCTTGTCACCAAAAGCACTCACAAACTTCTACAGATGCACAATCGAGAGCATCCTGGCGGGCTGTATCACCGCCTGGTATGGCAACTGCACCGCCCTCAACCGTAAGGCTCTCCAGAGGGTAGTGAGGTCTGCACAACGCATCACCGGGGGCAAACTACCTGCCCTCCAGGACACCTACACCACCCGATGTCACAGGAAGGCCATAAAGATCATCAAGGACATCAACCACCCGAGCCACTGCCTGTTCACCCCGCTATCATCCAGAAGGCGAGGTCAGTACAGGTGCATCAAAGCTGGGACCGAGAGACTGAAAAACAGCTTCTATCTCAAGGCCATCAGACTGTTAAACAGCCACCACTAACACTGAGTGGCTGCTGCCAACACACTGACACTGACTCAACTCCAGCCACTTTAATAATGGGAATTGATGGGAAATGATGTAAATATATCACTAGCCACTTTAAACAATGCTACCTTATATAAATGTTACTTACCCTACATTATTCATCTCATATGCATACGTATATACTGTACTCTATATCATCGACGGTATCCTTATGTAATACATGTATCACTAGCCACTTTGTACTATACTATGCCACTTTGTTTACATACTCATCTCATTTGTACATACTGTACCCGATACCATCTACTGTATCTTGCCTATGCTGCTCTGTACCATCACTCATTCATATATCCTTATGTACATATTCTTTATCCCCTTACACTGTGTACAAGACAGTAGTTTTGGAATTGTTAGTTAGATTACTTGTTATTACTGCATTGTCGGAACTAGAAGCACAAGCATTTCGCTACACTCGCATTAACATCTGCTAACCATGTGTATGTGACAAATAAAATTTGATTTGATTTGATTTGATTATCAGAGAGATTCCCCTACATCAGGTAGGAGTCACACTGGTCTTTACAACACTGTAAAGGGTTTAAACGACTCCAGAGTAACGCAGACCTACAGTACACAAATCATGTTGCCACAAATAATCCAATTTAAATGGAGATCAAGTTTATGAATTCTATGACTGGGCATAGAGAGGAAAAGTACAATGGCAATACTTCTCTTTTTTTAAATCTTATTTTATGTGGTGTACCAAGTAGTGAAACTGTTTTGAAAAAAGAAGCAATAAAACTGGCCTTCTTTAGACTAGTTGAGTATCTGGAGCATCAGAATTTGCGGGTTCGATTACAGGATCAAAATTGCCAGAAACAAATAACTTTCTTCTGAAACTCATCAGTATATTCTTTTTCTGAGAAATGAAGGCTATTCCATACAAGAAATTGACAAGAAACTGAAGATCTCGTACAAAGCTGTGTATTACTCCCTTCACAGAACAGTGCAAACTGGCACTAACCAGAATAGAAAGAGGAGTGGGAGGCCCCGGTGCACAACTGAGCAAGAGGACAAGTACATTAGAGTGTCTAGTTTGAGAAACAGACGCCTCACAAGTCCTCAACTGGCAGCTTCATTAAATAGTACCTGGAAAACACCACTCTCACTGTCAACAGTGAAGAGGTGACTCCGGGATGCTGGCCTTCTTGACAGATGTCCTCTGCCCAGTGTCTGAGTTCTTTTGCCCATCATAATCTTTTCTTTTCATTGGCCAGTCTGAGATATGGCTTTTCCTTTGCAACTCTGCCTAGAAGGCCAGTATCCCGGAGTCGCCACTTCACTGTTGAAGTTGAGACTGGTGTTTTGCGGGTACTATTTAATGAAACTGCCAGTTGAGGACTTGTGAGGCGCACGTCCCCATTCTCATCGGGCTGTAGTAGAGCAAGATGAGAGATTCATGTTCCTTGGTGCCCACATCACCAACAAACTATTATGGTCAAAACACACCAAGACAGTCGTGAAGAGGGCACGACAAAGCCTATTTCCCCTCAGGAGATGTGAACAGATTTGGCATGGGTCCTCAGATCTTCAAAAGGTTCTACAGCTGCACCATCGAGAGCATCCTGACTGGTTGCATCACCGCCTAGTATGGCAACTGCTCGGCCTCCGAACGCAAGGCACTACAGAGGGTAGTGCGTACAGCCCAGTACATCACTGGGGCCAAGCCTCCTGCCATCCAGGACCTCTATACCAGGCTGTGTCAGAGGAAGGCCCTGAAAATTGTCAAAGACTCAAGCCACCCTAGTCATAGACTGTTCTCTGCTGCCGCATGGCAAGCGGTACCGGAGCACCATGGCTACCAGGACTATTTGCATTGATCCCCCCCCTTTTATACTGCTGCTACTCGTTGTATATTATCAATGCAAAGTCACTTTACCCCTACCTACATGTACATATAATCTCAATTAACTCGACTAACATGTACCCCCACACATTGACTCAGTACCGGTACCCCCTATATTTAGACTCATTATTGTTATTTTATTGTTGCTCTTTGATTAAATGTTTTCTTTAGTTTATTTAGTAAATATTATTTTTCTTAACTGCTTTGTTGGTTAAGGGCTTGTAAAGTAAACATATTCGGCGCATGTGACAAATAACATTTGATTTGATTCGATTTTCTCAACTGTTTACTCTGTTGAGTTAAATATGCTGTTGCCTAGCTGTTTTGTATGGTGAAGTGTTTATGATTCCATGGCAGCACAATCCAATCAGAATCTGTCTATACAGAATGAGGAAGGTCACGTACTGTCAACACGGAAACCAATACCTTGACTCCCCTTTCCCTTCTTTAGTGTCTGTAGGCATACTCTCTCATGTGCCCTTCTGCTCTGGAGCGGCCATTTCTGAGTGGGCTCTGGTCATGTCCTTCTTTGGCCTGTTTGACCTGTTTTGCTCCGAGCTCCGTCACAATCGACTGTCACCAGCTCACTATGCAGAAGCAAGGTCTCAGCGAGACCCAGAGCACCGACGGTCTCATCAGAGTCGCAGGCGGCCGGCGGCACCTTAATTGAGGAGGACGGGCTCATTGCTCGAATGGAATTAAATGGAATATTATCAAACACATGGTTTCCCATTCTATTCACTCCATTCTATACACCCTGAAGGGGAGGACGCCATTATTATGAGCCGTCGTCCCCTCAGCAGCCTCCTGTGGTAAGAATGTATGTTAGAATGTATGGTAGCACAGCTAGCAGGACGGTAATGGGGAAAATGACCCCTGATTCATATTCAATATACGATGCATCATGGAGAGTGTCATGTGTAATTGTTATTTATCTACATATTTAATTATGTGAGGATGACGTAGAGGTGCTGGACTGTATTCAGTTCATTCTACCACATGGTGGCGCCACCAAGCCATTTACGTCGACTGACCTATACTCACTTCAGCGTACTGAACGCTTTTGAAGCTTCACAGTATACGACATATCTTTCGGTGTCACAAAAATCAAGTAAACTCATTAAATATAACATGTCTTACAGATTGGATGGTTTGGATGTTCTGCAACCTTATTTATGGAGCAATAGTGTGTTTGTCTAATGTTGTGTTACGTGTGTATTGAACCCGTGGCAGTAGCATTTTGTCAGGAAAAGTCTGGCCTTTGTCTATCTCTCCACCTGTCAGCTGGCTAACAATGAATGAGAGAGAGAAAGAGAGGATGGAGGGAGACTGGAGGGAGGCTTGAGCCTGCAGGAAAGGAAAAGTTCACAATGATGTAATGTGAAATGTCACTTAAATAAATGTAATGTCACATTTTCTTTAGCAGCAAGGGACAATTTTGTCATAACGTAGAAATACAGAATGTTGCGTTTATATCAAGTATTACAAAAAATGTCAAGGTTAATACAACACGGAGTTGTGGTCCTATCTCCCATGTCCTTTACAGCCCGACTCTGCCACACAACTTACTTCTGTGGGTACAATATATTCTGTGAGCTATTTCAAGCAGCGAATGAAACACAACGTTTTTAAAATGTGAGAAAGAGTTGCGCATATCCCCTTCAAATGCGCTCATGATTTTAGGTTGCACCCCCTCGTCTAATGTTAGTTTAGCACCTTCTACTCCACTCTATAGATGTTCTCCGTCAGCCCTGTAGGGACAGACATGGCCACCGGAGGCACTGCACTATGGAGCACCATTGAGCTGCATTGCATGATCATACTGATGGGAAAATGTCATTCTGGTGACATGTCAAAACATTTTGGAAGATACCCCTGGTCGAGCCAGACATTCTGCATTCGCAAACAATCTGTTAGGGGTATTTTAAGATGAACTGAGTATCTTGGCTGATTACAGGGCCAGCCATGGTGATCGCAGGGGTCCAGTCCTTGACTCATCTCCACGTTGATGCAGTTCAGTCTGTGTGGACAAGAGGATGATATTAAATGACCTTTGATTCTACTTCTTTGTACTTCACAACTTTTACTGCCGCTATAAAATACCTTTGGCGTCCATTTGAATGCGGCGTAATCGGTTTTAGACGGGGAATCTCAAGCCCCCTAGCTCTTCTTGCCCCCCCGTCCCCCTTTGGCATTCTTTCACATACTACACGCTGTGTGATCTCGAGACGGGGCCTTTGACGAGAGGCGAGGGGATCAGACATGCTGGAATTCGATGGGAATTTTCCCCCAAGTACCCGTTTTTTTATTTTTGGTTTCGTTTCAAACTTGGTTTATTGTTTATAGTGTGCTAAGTAAGACATTGGGGCCACTGCAGGCCTAGTACTGTGAACCATTGCAAGTAGAGTGGGAACATAACTTGGATTAAGTAGCAGAGACTAATAGATATTTTCACTAGACGGGATTGAAATTGTGTTACGGTACATCTAATGAGGAGGAATTCCTAAACTAGTCCTGGTGCCACAGAACCTTGGGTCCTGCTGTTTTCATTAAATGGCAAAGGAGGCCCCCTGATAAAGCAATAACACCTAATAAAAAAAACAGAATTCAAATAGAGAGGTCATCGATGAAAATCTTGCAACGATTGAGAGTGAGACATTCTCTTCCAGTAAAAGAGAACAGCTGATGAAATGCCTGATTTGTTAGTCTCGACTTTGATTCAATAGGCCGCCGTGCTGCAGCCTACTGTAATCTCAATAAACACCTGCCTCGGCTCAAATGGCTCTTATCCCACTAACAGCTCTTGACCAGCAACAATAGTGCTGCTCCACTATCGCAGAACGGAGCACTCGCCACAGGCCCTCGGACCGTGGTCTCACAGTGCGCCCTAACCCTTATCTTCTGACTCCCAAAATACTGCTCCAGACCCAGCGAAAGGCCAGATCTGTCCAAGAGCAGCAGCACGAACCTGGAACTCTACGGGACAGATAGAGGGATATACTGTATGAAGAGAGAGAGAGAGAGAGAGAAAATTGAATGGGGGGGTCGGGAGAGTAAGAGAGAGAGAGATACAGAGTGGGCACTACCAGCTGTGATCTCACCCTCCTCTCCTTGGCACAAGGTTCCAGAAAACTGCCCTTTTGCATAAAAATGCCATGCGCACCACATTCCATCCACCGGCACACAAAAGCCCTCGTCTCTTTCTTTTTCCCCCCGCGCGACAATCACATAATTATATAATTGCACTAGTGTGCAGACCCAGACACTCAGAAACTGTATATTTGCCTATGTGACAATGGAGGAAGTCTAGCTCAAAAGACTGTGGTCTGTGTAGTTAGGGAGGGAGATTGTCGTGTCGGAGCATGAGGGCGAGGGAGTGACCTTCTGTCTGGTCTGTCCCCCTGTAATGGGGTGCATTGTGATTCTATGTAACGCGGGTGGGGACTTTTTTTGGGTCAGCGGATTGGGCAATCGGCACTAGCTGCTGGACACGGGGGCCCATGTAATGTACAAAAAGAGAGAAAGGAAGGGATTGAGAGAGAGAGACCACATTAGAGACATAAAATACCCACAGATCACACAGACCCACAAAGAATTTGAAAACAAATCAAACATTGATGAACTCCCATATCTGTTAGGCGAAATCCCACAGTGTGCAATCAAAGCAGAAAGATTTGTGGCACATTTGAAATGTCTATATTCTTTAACTTTTGTGTGTGTAATGTTCACTAATGTTTCCCTTGTTTATTTCCATTGTGTTTATTGCCTATTCCATTTGCTTTGGCAATGTAAACATATGTTTCCCATGCCAAAAAATACCTTTGAATTGAATTGAACTGAGAGAGAGAGTGAGCGAGAGAGAGAAAGGGAGGGATTGAGAGAGAAGGAGAAAGGGAGGGATTGAGAAAGAGAGAGAGAGAGAGAAACCAAGTTAGTTCACAGTGAATCAAAAATGCCCCATGCTATAGATGTACTGGGCTGATATGAACAGACTGAGACATAATAATGACACACACACGCATGCACATAGGCACGCATAAACACACACACTATCTCTCACTATCTCTCTCGCTCGCTCTCTCACTCAAACACACCATGAGAATCAGCATGTGACAGTTAAGACAGACCACCGCCCCCTGTCCCCGCTCCCAGACGAGAATTGAGCTACTGTCCCTGATGACTGGCCACCTCCCAACTCTCTCTCCCTGCAGCACGGCCTTGGGTTGGGTGTGTCCCTTCTTGCACGGGGCGCCACAGAATAGACTATTGTTAATATGCACAAGACAGGGATCGGGGGGGAAGGGGGTAGGCTGATGATGGTGGGGAGAGCTGACTGAGTGGAGATCTTAGACAATGCAGAACTTCCCCCTTCTTGTAGTGTGTGCAAAACAAACACAAACACACACACACAGGTTGCACACTGATGCATTAGGAGGAGAGTGGAAGGCAAGAGTAATGGAGAGACAATGAACGTGCTTGTTCCTTTAAATTGGCTTGACTCTCTTCTCTGACACTGTTATTCACATGTCCATCCCTGAGTACTATATTGAAGTCCTCGTTCTGTGTCCTTCACTGCCTCGTCTTCTTGCCAACCTTGCTATTTGGACAATGTACCTCTCCCATCCATCTCTCTGCCTTCTGTCCCCTCCCGTTGTCATCCCACAACAAATGTGCGGGTTTGAGAGGCACAGATTCTTTGCAGGTGTAAGTAGATCGACAAATCTTTCCAATACCTGGGGAAGCATTTAACCCAGTGCTCCTTAGTCCTGGTCCTGGGGATGCAAATGGGTGCACATTTTAGTTTTTTCACTAGCACTACACACCTGATTCCACTAATCAACTCATCCTCCTACCTTTAGTGGAATCAGGTGTGTAGTGCCAGGGCAAAATTAACAATCAGGATTAAGAAACACTGACATTTTAATAATCCTATATTCTGCTCTGGTCAGATATCATACTGTATCAATTTCTCTACTTCTCTTCTCATTCACACAAATCTCCCTCTCCGTCTCAGTCTTGACTTAGCTCTGTTGTGACAAGCTGACAGTCAAACAGAGGCTGAATTCCACACCTCACCATAGTTCACACAAAGACAGTTGTTTGATCTAATGAGAAGCTTGATGAGTGCGTGTGTGTGAGTGTACATGCGTGAGAGAGATAGATAATGAGAGAGAGAGAGAGAGAGATCATGAGAGAGAGAGATCATGAGAGAGAGAGAGAGAGAGAGATCGTGAGAGAGAGACAGAGAGACAGAGAGAGAGACAGAGAGAGGGAGAGAGAGAGAGATCATGAGAGAGAAAGAGAGAGAGAGACAGACAGACAGAGAGAGAGAGAGAGAGAGAGAAAGAGACAGAGAGAGAGACACAGAGAGAGAGATCATGAGAGAGAAAGAGAGAGAGAGAGAGATCATGAGAGAGAGAGAGAGACAGAGAGAGAGGGAGAGAGAGAGATCATGAGAGAGAGAGAGAGACAGAGACAGACAGAGAGAGAGAGGGAGGGAGATCATGAGAGAAAGAAAGGGTGGAGATGAGAAAGATTGGAGCCAACACTTTATCTCCTACACTGTTCTTATTTTATTCCTCTGGTAATGTGTCATTGTTGTTGTCTTATCACCATGTAATTAGAACTAAAGAGGCTCCAAGAAAGAGTGTCTTTAGGTCGGATTTCTCTGAGTGCCAGCCTCCCCAGTAGCAGCAGGAGTAAGAGTATAGGATCAGTTGTTTTCTGGGGCTCATCAAAAGCGGGCTTTAAAAAAAAACACAAAAAAACAATGATGAATTCATAACCACCAGTTGGGGTTATATTTGTTCTTCTGACGTTTTTATTGTGATGCACTGCACACTGTCTTTGTGTGCAATGTGAAATTGCAGTCATTACCCGCATTCTAAAGAATGCCATCTTCATGGACCTGGAACGTTTCAAACTAACCCAGAGGGTAGTTTTACAAATTCTATTGCAGTTATCCTTTAATGACAAATAACCGATGATTGAGATATAATGGTCAACAATGGCCTTATGTCCCTACGGCTCACGTTAACGGTTAACCCGTATTATGGTATTGATAAATGAGTGCAATCCATTCGTGGCAGATAAAACATCATTTATGAATCACAGACATAACACCAGGGGGGTAAACAGCCTCCAAAAACGCACCCCCAGTCGTCATCTCTCCACGCCTAACCTTTGCCTGATGCCAGTGGTCAGCGACAATACCTTCTTTTTTTTATACCGTGACCTTTTCCGCTGCATTGGGAGTGTTCAGAATGGAGAATGTTAGTTGCATATGTGCCATATTGGAGAATAGAATACAGTGCTGGCTTGTGTAACAGCCGGGGATGACATTTGGGTGGGCTGACGTGCTCCTGCTCCCCTCTCCTTTGAGGATAGAGCAGACAGATGCTGCTACATGGCCACTGTTGTCGAGAGGAATTGCTGTCTTTCTCGATCCGGTCTTACCGAAGTTAAGACGGGTCCTCTCTCTGTGTTCTGTCTATAGGGTGATTCATGACTAATCTAAAGGGAAAGTTGTACTCCTCTATTTAGGCACCCCTTTTTGGCTCATGAGCACCCCCAGAGGCAAACGCTCCATTTATAGTATCTTTATATAGTACCTTGAAAAAGTTGGATTTTGTAATACACTGAAGCTACTCTAAAATATCAGAGGTTAAAATATGGACACAATTCATAACCTTCTCCTGACATTCAGCATCACCACACAAGACATTCTACTGTGCCGTATTCAGTCTGAATAGTGGAAAACTCCTAAAACACAACCCAAACCTCCAAAACTGCCCCATGCATTGTCCAGTGATGGGTATTGTTCCGTTAGCTGCCCAGACAAAGACAAAAGGACTAAGGGCTGTTGGCCTGGCAGCTCACCAGCGATCCCAGCAGCAGCAGCCACAGAGCTGAACAACTCGCAGGCAACGGGAAGCTCGACGTCAAACACATTCGCCGTCTCTCTTTTTTGTCTGGCCTTGCATTTTCATATTTCATTGGTATTTCCGGATGGTTCCACATTTGCAAAATAAAGACCATCAGAGTAATCATTAGAACGTGAACAATAATAACGTCGGGAACCGAATGAAAGCCTGGAGAGGCTTGTTGACCTTTCAGAGCTAAACTGGTCCTGGCTCTGTGTGAGCTCTGCTGGACCCATTGTGTTCTGAGACCTTATCATTGTGTTGCAGTTTCCTCTCCCTGCCGCGCCGCGAGTGTGTGCGTGTCTTGGTGTGTGTGTGTGTGTGTGTGTGTATGTGCGTGCTGGCATGCGTTTGTGTGTGTGTCTGTGCACATGTGTGTGTGTGTTTAAGGGAAGATAGGACAGGGCTAGTGTGACGGCAGAGAGGGAGGGTACTCACACTCACTTAGCACATGTTTCAGACGAGACCCGAGGTACACCTGTTGACAAGACAATCCATCGTTCTCACAACTCAATAAACACTCCGTTTCCTGTATGAGGGCACAGATGGTCATACCGAGGGATGACGTCAATGCCTAACAGAACTGTTACAAAAATAACAAAAATAACAAAACAACAAGTAGTGCATAGTAACACGTAGCAACACATCGTAACACATGACGATGATAATAGTCCATTATTATTATGACGTCGTCAAAACGTCAAGACATGCGGCCACATCACAGAACAGCTAGTTGCATAATGAATCTGCCAAGGATTCTGATTTCCAAGGCGAATGTTACAGTAGCGGCCTCACACTCCTCAATGTGTACCGTCTGTCAGAATATCTGTTTGTGCAATTATACAGTATATATCCACCAATGCTGTGCAATGTTAATCCTGCTAAATGCTCATGAAATTAAACAATGGAGGGCATTGATCGAGTAAGAGTAGCCTATCGCCGTGGGTACAGTAGAAAGAAAGAACAACACACTAGTTCCCACCTGTGCCCCCCCCCCCCCCCACTCCCACCCCAGCCACATAAACCAAAGAGGTGAGTGGGAGATATCCTGTTATGTGATGACATGTCTGCACTCTCTAGAGACAATACACCCACGCCGCGGGGTTTCCCCTAACCATCAACAGGGGGTGCTGTTGTGCCCTGCAGGTTGGTATGTGACATGAGTCATCGCCTCCCTCCCCTCTCTAACCTTCCCAAACACCCCCCAAACCACCACTCCCTCCGTCCGTCCACTGCTTTGTTTGGACAAAAGGGACAGGGACTTGGTTGCGGAGGCGGGATGATCAAATTGTTGCCACGGGCAACTCGGAATCCTAACACAAGGATGACCCTGGGAGGACTCGGGCCTAATCGAATAAATGGAGGCATTGATAGATGGAGAGAATGAGTCGGAGGGAGGGAGAGAGAGAGAGAGAGAGAGAGAGAGAGAGAGATGGAGGGAGGGAGAAAGAGACTGAGAGAGAGAGAGAGAGAGAGAGAATGAGATGGAGGGAGAAAGAGAGAGAGAGAAAGAGAGAGAGAGAGAGAGAGAGAAAGAAAGATTTTTATGACTAACACATCAGAGAGGCTCAATGAGTGAACTGAGTCCACTGGCTGTCCAGGACCTGTGTCTGAAATGGCACCCTATTCCCTATGTAGTGCACTACTTTTTACCACGGCCCTTAGGGCTTTGGACAAAAGTGGTTCACTGTATAGGGAATAGGGTGCCATTTTAGACACGCATAGCTGTTTTATTAGGTAAAGTCCAGGAGAGGTAATGTCCAGGCTCTAGTGGCTCTAGTGGGACTGAAGGCTGAAGGCTCAGCACTGGAGGCCGGAGGCTGAAGGCACCATATGGCAGAGGGAGAGAGCTGATGCAGTATTCAGTGTTTACACAGTCGTCTCCTGATGCATTTCTTAATGACTACCTCTGTCATCTGCAGCACCTGCCTAGCTGCTGTTTGTATCATAACACATACACCTCTTTGTGCTTCGCTGGGGTTTGTTTCATAACACATACACAACTCCAACTAATCTGTACAGCTGTTGCTAGGGCACAGTTGTGGGTTTCATCTCTTATACACTGGATATATGTGTTGACTGAATAATAATGTCTGCTACAGTAAAATGACCACATCATATGAAAAAAACTATTTATTTCAAAGATATTAGGAACGTAAGAGCAACCAAGATTGAGTTTGACTCCAGATCTATGACTCAGGTTGTGATTTCAGGGTTGATAAGCCAGCACCTACAACAACCTACCACACGCCATCAAAGCTATCCTACTATTGTTCCCGTTCTGACAGGAAGTGGAGTTTGTTGTGTTATTGTTGGATGCGGGGAAAGAGTGAGGAAGCCGGGAGCAGGGTCCCGGGGCGGATACGGGAGGTGTAGGACCACGGCGGTGAAGGAGGAGAAGAGAAGCGAAGGAGAGGGAGGGGAACCACTTGTACCTGAGTCAGAGGATGACGGGCTTAACCAACTCTTTCCGTTACAGAACGCAGATCCAGCCAGCGATGGAAAACACCTGGGACCTGAACGGAGGACAAACAAACACAGGAGAGGAAGCTGAAGGAGGAGAGGCGAGAGGAGAGGAAGAGGCGAGAGGAGAGCTGATGTGAAAGCCATATGGAGCTGTGAGTAGCGCGGAAGGGTGGGGCAGGATTTGGCTGCTCTGTAATGTATGAAAGCAGACCAACGATGGAAATAGTTCTTATCGTAGCTCAAACGTGTTAATTTGACTATCATCCAGGGATCAAAGGTCAATTTGGAATCAATCGCATCATGCCTGCATTGATTCATGAACCCAGAACACCAACCTGAAAATGTTGACTTCACAAATGTTTCCGTTTGTACGGGCTAGCAAAATGCACAAGGTGAGTTTGCCATGGTGTTGCATTGACAGCTAACTTTATGGTGAGGTGTTACCACTGTGAAGGAAGAAACTTTAAGATCTGAGGTTAAATAGCAAGGCCCTACATTATAAAACATAGTCAGTCCCCTGCTCTGTTGTGCATGCAGTCAAGCATCACATCCTTGACACAGTTCTCTGCTACCCCTGTCAAAGTAGGCCACTCCAAACCTTTTCTTTCCACAATGCCGAGAGCTCACATTGTTTTCCGACACAATTTTCATTGTATTTGGAGTGCCAAGAGGGAGCAACCCAATGGAAAGCCCTGCAGGAGAGGAGAGCAGCTGGCTAGGAATGTAGTCAAGCCTTTTGGCTTCATACCTAACAGGTGGCGCACCCTCTCCCTCTCCTCCTTAGAGGTGAGATGTGGATTTCCCCTCTTTCTCTCTCTCTCTCTCCCTCTTTAACCACTAACGCTCACTCCTACCCTCTCATTTCCTTTCCTCGCTGGTAAAACATAATGTGTTTTATTTCATGAGGTTCTTCCTCCTCTTGCTTCTTTACCATTCCTCTGCTCTAGGCAGGGAGGTCACTGGCAGGGAGGTCACTGTTTTACAGTGTAGACACCTGTGTTGTGTGTAAGTGTTTGCGTTCAACTACTTAAGATGCCCTTGATTGATCTTAGTGCAATGGGACCAATGGAATGGTCCCACAAGCCCAAACACTGGGACTCTGTGGTATCTTCACTCCAGGCAGGCTCAACCAAAACACAAAGTATTTGAAAAATGTTGTATACTATTTGAACCCAGGTCTGGCTTGCCCATGGACCTCAGTCAATGATCATCATCATCTCTTTACCGGCAGCTGTCTCCCCCAAAACGATTTAATAAACGATCATTTCACTTATATATAATGAGGTGTATATAGACACAGGCGTATAAACATGGCAGATATTCGGATGCGGTTACTGCTTTTTGTCTCGTGATTATTCCACAGTGGCTCAGTGCTGTCTGGGCCTGTCTGATTATTTGCTTTGATTGTTGGGTCCTGAGGTGAACCAGTCAACACCTCCTTCTCCACTGTGTGTTTGCATGGTGTGTGTATACACAGTACGTGTGTGTGTGTTGATGTAAGTGCAGATGCGACTTGCTGTGTATAAATGTCTTCCAAGAATCCCAGTTGATCTGACGTCTTTAATTTATGAGATCCTATAAGGATTTTCACTTTAGTTGTGCAGCTGCATGGCAACACTATAAAGGTTTTGGGTTAGGCATTGGGACAAATGAATTATCTCTGTTTTTCAACCTTCTCCGTCTTGTGTACCTTACTCTCTTACCTGTGTCCATGTTACTTGTTTCTCACTTGACCATGTAATGTAAATGCATACAACCATGTAACACCCAATAACGTGCTTTGGGCTTGAACTTGGGGCCCTAAGATGGCATAGCAGTCAGACGTCCTTTGTCCTCGTCTTGTCGTGTCCCGTATTTTCTTCGCACCTCTTTTTATATTTATTTTTTTCTAAAAATCTCAACTTCAAAACACTCTCCTGCAACCCGCCTCACCAATAAAAAAATTTAAAAAGTATTATTCACCTCAAATCCACAATAGAAGCTAGCCAGAAGCTAGCCAGAAGCTAGCCAGTTTACTGGCTAATGTTAGTATTCAGCTAACGACGGTTGGTGGTCATCGGCTATCCTTTTGCTTGAAAAGCTATCGCCAGTTTTGTACAACACGACTCAGACCAGAGCGTATCGGACCTATTTTCTCTCCATATCCCCGGATTTCAACCGCAAGCTCTGGACATTTACACCTGGATCTTGCCGCTAGCTAGCTGCTATCCGAGTGACTATTGCTTACGTCGATCCCGGAGCAAACATCAATTATTCCGGAGCTAGCCAGCTGAAGAGTTCCATCAGCCACTCCTGGGGTACAATCACCTATCCGGACCCGTTTTACTGCCGACGCGGAGCCCCACCGGGCCTTTACGACTGGATTACCGACGTTATCTGCCCGAGGGAGTTATCCAACTGGCCCCTCCGTCACGACGTTACCTGAACGCCCATCTGCGGCCCGCTAATCGTTAGCTTTCTTATCGGCTGCTATCTGAATAGGTCTATCGGACAATTTTCTTGGGTCACTATAACTATATCTATTTTGCCAATTGGATTGGTCCCCTCTACCACACGGAACCCCACTAATCTACCTACGGAAACGCACAAGGTGGCTAAAAACAGACCTCCATCCTATGCTAGCTTGCTACCGATGGCCCGGCTAGCTGTCTGAATCGCCGTGACCCCAACCAACCTCACTACTCACTGGACCCTTTTGATCACTCGGCTAAGCATGCCTCTACTTAATGTCAATATGCCTTGTCCATTGCTGTTCTGGTTAGTGTTATTTGGCTTATTTCACTGTAGAGCCTCTAGCCCTGCTCATTATACCTTATCCAACCTTTCAGTTCCACCACCCACACATGCAATGACATCACCTGGTTCCAATGATGTTTCTAGAGACAATATCTCTCTCATCATCACTCAATGCCCAGGTTTACCTCCACTGTATTCACATCCTACCATACCTTTGTCTGTACATTATACCTTGAAGCTATTTATATCGCCCCAGAAACCTCCTTTTACTCTCTGTTCTGGACGTCCTAGACGACCAATTCTCAAGGCTTTTAGCCGTACCCTTATCCTACTCCTCCTCTGTTCCTCTGGTGATGTAAAGGTGAATCCAGGCCCTGCAGTGCCTAGCTCCACTCCTATTCCCCAGGAGCTCTCTTTTGATGACTTCTGTAACTGTAATAGCCTTGGTTTCATGCATGTTAACATTAGAAGCCTCCTCCCTAAGTTTGTTTTATTCACTGCTTTAGCACACTCTGCCAACCCGGATGTTCTAGCCGTGTCTGAATCCTGGCTTAGGAAGACCACCAAAAACTCTAAAATCTCCATCCCTAACTACAGCATTTTCAGACAAGATAGAACGGCCAAAGGGGGCAGTGTTGCAATCTACTGCAGAGATAGCCTGCAGAGTTCTGTCCTACTATCCAGGTCTGTACCCTACGTTTAAAAATCCAACTCTCTAAAAACAAGTCTCTCTGGTGATTCTCTGATCCACCTCTACGCAGACGACACCATTCTGTGTACTTCTGGCCCTTCTTTGGACACTGTGTTAACAACCCTCCAGACGAACTTCAATGCCATACAACTCTCCTTCCGTGGCCTCCAACTGCTCTTAAATACAAGTAAAACTAAATGCATGCTCTTCAACCGATCGCTGCCTGCACCTGCCCGCCCGTCCAGCATTACTACTCTGGACGGTTCTGACTTAGAATATGTGGACAACTACAAATACCTAGGTGTCTGGTTAGGCTGTAAACTCTCCTTCCAGACTCACATCAAACATCTCCAATCCAAAGTTAAATCTAGAATTGGCTTCCTACTTTGCAACAAAGCATCCTTCACTCATGTTGCCAAACATACCCTCGTAAAACTGACCATCCTATCGATCCTCGACTTCGGCGATGTCATTTACAAAATAGCCTCCAATACCCTACTCAATAAATTGGATGCAGTCTATCACAGTGCCATCCGTTTTGTCACCAAAGCCCCATATACTACCCACCACTGCGACCTGTACGCTCTCGTTGGCTGGCCCTCGCTTCATACACATCGCCAAACCCACTGGCTCCAGGTCATCTACAAGACCCTACTAGGTAAAGTCCCCCCTTATCTCAGCTCGCTGGTCACCATAGCAGCACCCAGCTGTAGCAAGCATATCTCTCTGGTCACCCCGAAAACCAATTCTTCCTTTGGCCGTCTCTCCTTCCAGTTCTCTGCTGCCAATGACTGGAACGAACTACAAAAATCTCTGAAACTGGAAACACTTATCTCCCTCACTAGCTTTAAGCACCAGCTGTCAGAGCAGCTCACAGATTACTGCACCTGTACATAGCCCGTCTATAATTTAGCCCAACCATCTACCTCTTCCCCTACTGTATTTATTTATTTAGCTCCTTTGCACCCCATTGTTTTTATTTCTACTTTGCTCATTTTTCATCTGCAAATCTACCATTCCAGTGTTTTACTTGCTATATTGTATTTACTTCGCCACCATGGCCTTTTTTTTGCCTTTACCTCCCTTATCTCACCTCATTTGCTCACATCGTATATAGACTTATTTTTCTACTATATTATTGACTGTATGTTTGTTTTACTCCATTTGTAACTCTGTGTTGTTGTATGTGTCGAACTGCTTCGCTTTATCTTGGCCAGGTCACAATTGTAAATGAGAACTTGTTCTCAACTTGCCTACATGGTTAAATAAAGGTGAAATAAAAAAAATACAAAATATTTTTTTAAACCCACTTTTCATCGAAAAATAAAAAACACAACATTCATCTTGGGCTGTGAGAATGCATATGATTATATTGCTAAATAAAAATGAACAATATATTGAAACTTGGTAGGCTTTCAGTTTGAAATTGGTTTCAACGTAATCACAGACCCAGCCTCCAGGAATCTAGACCAATAGAAATAGTATTACCGGTACACCACAGAACATTGACTCAAGTGAGAATGTCTGTTCCAATAATGATATTTCTATGCCTAGACCTCCGGCCTGAGAGTGATCTCTCATCTGAAAGGAATACCAGATGAGGGACTATGACACTGACAGTGTCATCAGGAAGCTGCACTCTAAACAGGAAGGACAGCGGTGGGGAGAGTGGAGGTGGGGGGGGGGGGGGGGGGTAGTGTAAGGGAAGAGCCTTCAGACTGACCAGTAGAATACACACCTGTGACCGTCCCTGTTTCTATTTCTGTGGTGGATGTGGCGGTCCCTCCCAGTCAGGCTGTCTCCTGGTCTCCTCTCCACACTCTCTCTCTGTAACTGTTTGGGTAGTTTTTATGTACATTTACATTTATTGAGGTTTGTGTTTATCTCCGACAACGCCTGTATGTTGCTCAGACCTGGGAGGTTGGGTGAAGGTTGATCGTAAGTAGGGGGAAGGTTGGGAGGAGGTCAATGGGAGGTTGAGTGGAGCTTTAGGGAATGTTGAAAAGGAGGTTGATGATAGGTTGAAATAATGTTGGAGGGATTTTGTTTGGGAGATGGGGGGGGGGGGGGTGCAGTGAGGTAATGTGTTTCCTGTCAAAGGAAAAGTCTGTATAGGATATTAATATACTGTGGTACATTGTGGAAGTCCTCCCCCCCCAACCAGGATAGGGAGGAGAGGCAGTCAGAGGATATACTGTACAGTTGTGTCCAAAAGTTTTGAGAATGACACAAATATTAATTTTCACAAAGTTTGCTGCCTCAGTTTGTATGATGGCAATTTGCATATACTCCCGAATGTTATGAAGAGTGATCAGATGAATTGAAATTAATTGCAAAGTCCCTCTTTGCCATGTAAATGAACTGAATCCCCAAAAAACATTTCCACTGCATTACAGCCCTGCCACAAAAGGACCAACTGACATAATGTCAGTGATTCTCTCATTAACACAGGTGTGAGTGTTGATGAGGACAAGGCTGGAGATCACTCTGTCATGCTGATTGAGTTCGAATAACAGACTGGAAGCTTCAGAAGGAGGGTGGTGCTTGGAATCATTGTTCTTCCTCTGTCAATCATGGTTACCGACAAGGAAATAAGTGCTGTCATCATTGCTTTGCACAAAAAGTGCTTCACATGCAAGGATATTGCTGCCAGTAAGATTGCACCTAAATCAACCATTTATCGGATTATCAAGAACTTCAAGGAGAGCGGTTCAATTGTTGTGAAGAAGGCTTCAGGGTGCCCAAGAAAGTCGATTCAGCTGCGGGATCGGGGCACCACCAGTACAGAGCTTGCTCAGGAATGGCAGCAGGCAGGTGTGAGTGCATCTGCACGCACAGTGAGGCGAAGACTTTTGGAGGATGGCCTGGTGTCAAGAAGGGCAGCAAAGAAGCCACTTCTCTCCAGGAAAAACATCAGGGACCGACTGATATTCTGCAAAAAAGTACAGGGATTGGACTGCTGAAGACTGGGGTAAAGTCATTTTCTCTGATGAATCCCCTTTCCGATTGTTTGGGGCATCCGGAAAAAAGCTTGTCCGGAGAAGACAAGGTGAGCGCTACCATCAGTCCTGTGTCATGCCAACAGTAAAGCATCCTGAGACCATTCATGTGTGGGGTTGCTTCTCAGCCAAGGGAGTGGGCTCACTCACAATTTTACCTAAGTACACAGCAAAGAAATAAAGAATGGTACCAACACATCCTCCGAGAGCAACTTCTCCCAACCATCCAGGAACAGTTTGGTGACGAACATGCCTTTTCCAGCTTGATGGAGCACCTTGCCATAAGGCAAAAGTGATAACTAAGTGGCTCGGGGAACAAAACATCAATATTCTGGGTCCATGGCCAGAAAATTCCCCAGACCTTAATCCCGTTGAGAACTTGTTATCAATTCTCAAGAGGCGGGTAGACAAACAAATTCCCACAAATTCTGACAAACTCCAAGCGTTGATTATGTAAGAATGGGCTGCCCAGAAGTTAATTGACAGCATGCCAGGGCGGATTGCAGAGGTCTTAAAAAAGAAGGGTCACTACAAATATTGACTCTTTACTTCAACTTCAAGTAAATTGTCAATAAAAGCCTTGACACTTCTGAAATGCTTGTAATTATACTTCAGTATTCCATAGTAACATATGACAAAAATATCTAAAGACACTGAAGCAGCAAACGTTGTGGAAATTCATATTTGTGTCATTCTCAAAACGTTTGGCCACGACTGCACACTGTACAAGTACTGAGGACAGGTAGTCAAAGGAGGCTGATATATGTACAATATAAAATTATTACATTGTTGTGGTCCATTCTGTATTTCTGTATAATTCTGTATTTAGAAACCCAATACAGTAACAGTCCCTATTGCACAGATTAAATGTCAGTCCTTAGTAAGGCATGATCTAATCCAAAACCAGTGTTGACATCAGTATAGGGAGGAAAGTGGACACCATCAGCAAACAGAGCACGTTGACATCCTGAGACAGCCATGACTGTCATTTACCCTGCAGATCATTGAGGCTTAATATGTTGAGCAGGAAAATGTGGATAACAAGTATTGGCATCATTTCCTTGTCATTTCCTTCCTTTCCTAAGGACCCAATGATCAGTTCAATGTATGGTGGGTGGAGTGCGGGCATGTGCAAGACCACAGGACCATAGTGCAGGCATACGTGTAGCTTGGGAAAATGCCATTTACAGTGGGGCAAAAAATAATTTAGTCAGCCACCAACAGTGCAAGTTCTCCCACTTAAAAAGATGAGAGAGGCCTGTAATTTTCATCATAGGTACACTTCAACTATGACAGACAAAATGAGGGGAAGAAAATCCAGAAAATCACATTGTAGGATTTTTAATGAATTTATTTGCAAATTATGGTGGAAGTTTATCTCAATACTTTGTTATATACCCTTTGTTGGCAATGATAGAGGTCAAACATTTTCTGTAAGTCTTCACAAGGTTTTCACACACTGTTGCTGGTATTTTGGCCCATTCCTCCATGCAGATGTCCTCTAGAGCAGTGATGTTTTGGGGCTGTTGCTGGGCAACACGGACTTTCAACTCCCTCCAAAGATTTTCTATGGGGTTGAGATCTGGAGACTGGCTAGGCCACTCCAGGACCTTGAAATGCTTCTTACGAAGCCACTCCTTAGTTGCCCAGGCGGTGTGTTTGGGATCATTGTCATGCTGAAAGACCCAGCCACGTTTCATCTTCAATGCCCTTGCTGATGGAAGGAGGTTTTCACTCAAAATCTCACGATACATGGCCCCATTCATTCTTTCCTTTACACGGATCAGTCGTCCTGGTCCCTTTGCAGAAAAACAGCCCCAAAGCATGATGTTTCCACCCCCATGCTTCACAGTAGGTATGGTGTTCTTTGGATGCAACTCAGCATTCTTTGTCGTCCAAACACGACAAGTTGAGTTTTTACCAAAAAGTTATATTTTGGTTTCATCCATATGACATTCTCCCAATCTTCTTCTGGATCATCCAAATGCTCTCTAGCAAACTTCAGACGGGCCTGGACATGTACTGGCTTAAGCAGGGGTACATGTCTGGCACTGCAGGATTTGAGTCCCTGGCGGCGTAGTGTGTTACTGATGGTAGGCTTTGTTACTTTGGTCCCAGCTCTCTGCAGGTCATTCATTAGGTCCCCCCGTGTGGTTCTGGGATTTTTGCTCACCGTTCTTGTGATAATTTTGACCCCACGGGGTGAGATCTTGCATGGAGCCCCAGATCGAGGGAGATTATCAGTGGTCTTGTATGTCTTCCATTTCCTAATAATGCCATTAATACAGGTAACGAGTGGAGGACAGAAGAGCCTCTTAAAGAATAAGTTACAGGTCTGTGAGAGCCAGAAATCTTGCTTGTTTGTAGGTGACCAAATACTTATTTTCCACCATAATTTGCAAATAAATTCATTAAAAATCCTACAATGTGATTTTCTAGATTTTTTTTCTCATTTTGTCTGTCATAGTTGAAGTGTACCTATGATGAAAATTACAGGCCTCTCTCATCTTTTTAAGTGGCAGAACTTGCACAAATGGTGGCTGACTAAATACGTTTTTGCCCCACTGTACATTAGCCAGCATACAGGTAGGCATGAAGATAGAAAAACGTTCAGGAGATTAAAAAGTTGCAAATCACTTTGGGCAATTAAGCCTGCAAATATTAGAGGAGCTTGACTCTTGGTTCGTATCCAGAATAATGAATTTGGAAAGGGGAGACTTGTGTCGAAATAACATGCATACCTTCCGGTCTGCGAGCATCTGTTTGAGTTCCTGTCTCATTTCTGCAAATATATCCTTTACTGTCTCTCTCTTTGTCTTTTTTTAGTTCTTATTATCCCTCTCTATTTGCCTGTCTGGGTAGCCTAATCCTTCACTCCTTCTCCTCTATGCATTACCACACACTGTACATTCCAGTAATGCCTCCCTCTCTTCTCTCTCTCTCTCTCTCCCCCCACTCTCTATCTCTCACCCCCCCCCCCCCCCTCTTTTGCGCTCTTTCTTTCTTTCTCACTCTCTTTATCTTTCTCCCTCTCTTTCCCTTTCTCTATCTCTCACTCCCTCTCCTAGACTCAGTCGTTCTCTTGGCTCTACTTTACAGTGTTCTGCAGAAACATGACTACCTGGACCGTCAAAAATGTAATGTGTGCCACATTAACTCGGTAGTCTACCCGCTCCGTCACACTCTTCACATCAGCACACACAGCAACTTCACCTCTCTATCGCTGACCAGGAGAACATACTCAGTCAAATGAATGACTGGTAGACACCCTGAAATCCTTTACTGGTGCTTGTTAAAGAAAAAATAGTATCTGAGTGTTTTGCTATTTAGTAGTGCTAAACATTTCTGTAAACGACAGTACATGTAGGTGCATCCATGTTTAACGTTCATGGACAAGTGAATTCACCATAATGTAAAGTTCAGTTTGCCAAGGCCTCTGAAGAGTGACGGAATACATATACAGTGTCTTCAGAAAGTATTCACACCCCTTGACTTTTCCACGTTGTTGAATTACAGCATTCATTTAAAATGGATTACACGTGTAGATGTTGTGTCACTGGCATACACACAATACCCCACAATGTCAAAGTGGAGTTATGTTTTGAGAAAAGTTTTTGAAATTAATCAAATGGTTAAAGCTGAAGTGTCTTGAGTCCATTCAACCTCTTTAAAATGGCAATCCTAAATAAGTTCAGGAGTAAAAAATGTGCTTAACAAGTCACATAATGAGTTGCGTGGACTCACTCTGTGTGTAATTAGAGTGTTTAACGTGATTTTGGAGTGACTATCTCATCTCTGCACCTCAATTATCTGTAATGTTCCTCAATCGAGCAGTGAATTTCAAACACTCATTCACCCACAAAGACCAGAAAGGTTTTCCAATGCCTCGCAAAGAAAGGCGCCTATAAGTAAATGGGTAAACATTTAAAAAGCAGACATTTAATATCCCTTTGAGCAGTAATTAACTAGACTTTGGATGGCGTATCAATGCACCTAGTCACTACAAAGATACAGGCATCCTCATACTCAGTTGCCGGTAAGGAAGGAAATAAAGTGAAAGAAAAGGAGGAAGCCTGTACAGAATAAAAAATATTCCAAAACATGCATCCTGTTTGCAATAAGGCACTAAAGTAAAACTGCAAAAAATGTTGGAAACAAATTACCTTTATGTCCTGAATACAAAGTGTTATGTTTGAGGCAAATCCAATGCAACACATCACTGAGTACCACTCTTCAGATATTCAAGCATATTGGTGGCTAAATCATGTTGTGGGAATGCTTGTCATCGGCAAGGACTAGGGAGTTGTTTAAGATAAAAAGGAAACGGAATAGAGCTAGTGCATTGGCAAAATCCTAGAGGAAAACCTGGTTCAGTCTGCTTTCCAACAGACACTGGGAGACAAATTCCCCTTTCAGCAGGACAATAACCTAAAATACAAGACCTGAAAATGGCTGTCTAGCAATGATCAACAACCAACTTGACAGAGCTTGAAGACTTTTTTAAAGAATAATGTGCAAATATTGCACAATCCAGGTGTGCAATGCTCTTAGAGACTTACCTAGAATGACACACAGCAGTAATCACTGCCAAAAGTGATGCTAACATGTATTGACTCAGTGGTGTGAATACTTATGTAAATTAGATACAGTGCATTCGGAAAGCATTCAGACCCCTTTAACGTTTCCACATTTTGTTACGTTACAGCCTTATTCTAAAATTGATTAAATCGTTTTTTTCCCTCATCAATCTACACATTACCCCATAATAACAAAGCAAAAACAGTTTTTTTGAATTTTTTGCAAATTTATAAAAAACTGAAATATCACTAGTACATAGGTATTCAGACCCTTTACTCAGTACTTTGTTGAAGCACCTTTGACAGCGATTACAGCCTTGAGTCTTCTTGGGTATGACGGTACAAGTGGGCACACCTGTATTTGGGGAGTTTCTCCTGCGTTGTCTGGCTGTGTGCTTAGGATCATTGTAGGGGCGGCAGGTAGCCTAGTGGTTAGAGCGTTGGACTAGTAACCAGAAGGTAGCAAGATCGAATCCCTGAGCTGACAAGGTAAAAATCTGTTGCTCTGCCCCTGACCAAAGCAGTTGTTCCTAGGCTGTCATTGAAAATAAGAATTTGTTCTTAACTGATTTGCCTAGTTAAATAAAGGTTAAATACAAAATTGTCCTGTTGGAATGTGAACCTTTGACCCAGTTCTGAGCGCTCCGGAGCAGGTTTTCATTAAGGATCTCTTTGTATTTTGCTCCGATCATCATCATCATCCTCAATCCTGACTAGTCTTTCAGTCCCTGCCGCTGAAAAACATCCCCACAGCATGATGCTGCCAGCACCATGCTTCACCGAAGGGATGGTGCCAGGTTTCCTCCAGACGTGACGCTTCGCATTCAGGCCAAAGAGTTGGTTTCATCAGACCAGAGGATCTTGTTTCTGAGAGTCTTTAGGTGCCTTTTGGCAAACTCCAAGCAGGCTGTGCCTTTTACTGAGGAGTGGCTTCTGTCTGTCTGGCCACTCTACCATAAAGGCCTGATTGGTGGAGTGCTGCAGAGATGTTTGTCCTTCTGGAAGGATCTCCCATCTCCACAAAGGAACTCTAGAGCTTTGTCAGTGTGTGTAGGAAACATTTTTATTTAATCAATTGAATAAATAATGTGGAAAAAGTCCAGGGGTCTGAATACTTTCCGGATGCACTGTATTTCTGTATTTCATTTTCATGACATTTGCAAAAATGTCTAAAAACATGTTTTCACATTGTCATTATGGGGTATCGTGTGTAGATGGGTAAGACAAAAAAAATCCAGTTAATCCATTTTGAATTTAGGCTGTAACACAACAAAATGTGGAGTAAATCAAGGGCTATGAATTCTTTATGAAGGAACTGTAGTTCTGCTGTTGGCTGCCTACTGCTGCTGTGCAGTAATACTTAATCATAAGAATCATGCATGTAGACCACATTCGTCTATAGCAGTAGTTAACTCACCTGGGGCGAGACGCAAACTATTGCCTGCCAAAGTAATCTGTGCACTATCCTAAAGAGCTCTAGACTTGGAATATTTCTACTTGGATGCAAATAAGGCTTTGGCTTGGGCTCAATTGACAACCTGCCCATCTTCTCTCAACGTGTACAGAAAACACATCCACATAAGAATTGGTTTTGTCTCAGCCGGGGATTCTAGCCGAATATTTTTTTATTCTCGTTTTTATCAAGATAGCCACATTCCTCCATCCAGCGAGGGAACCTGAGCCATGTGAACGGTAATGGTGGTGCTAACATAAAAGGTTGAGCTAATGAATCCCCGCCTTCCATTTGGTGTATTTGATACTCTGTTATCAGCAGGCTAGGCACGTGCTGTGGTAAACCTAGCCCCAAAACTAATGGAGGATCCATCTGTGGAGGTCCACAAGGCTCCCTACTGAGACATTCTGTCAGTTGGAGCTGGACTGGTCGAGAGGGCAAGATGGAACAGCATAAGCATGGAATAGGCCAGATATCACCTAGAATCGATTTTTAAATGCTTTATCTAACCTTTATTTAACTAGGCAAGTCAGTTAAGAACAAATTCTTATTTACAATGACGGCTTAACCCGGCCAAACCCTAACCCGGGCGATGCTGGGCCAATTGTGCGCCGCCCTATGGGACTCCCAATCAAGGCCGGTGGTCATAGCCTGGAATCGAACCAGGGTCTGTAGTGACACCTCTAGCACTGAGATGAAGTGCCTGAGACTGCTGTGCCACTCGGGAGCCCCAAAATGAATGATATGGCCTGGAATAGGCATGGAATAAACAAGATATGAACAAGTTTTCCATGTGGATATAGATAACACATGGAACAAGGCGATATCCCAAAGTGGCATTGTAGTCCACATTTCTGAATATATTGAAGGGGTCAGGTGCTGCTGATACTTGTGTCAGTGAACTGCTTCATTTTTTACACCAACATCGAAAATAGGCTCCAATTTGTGAACAGTGCCACAGCCTTCACACCCTGTCCTTTATATTCATCTGAGCTCAGTGCAGCATTTCTAGTGTTGATTCGGGTGTTAAATGAATTCTGAATGTGTTAAATTAACACTAATGTGTTTGTTTTTTTAACTGTTAATAACAAGTGCTATTATTTCCCAGCATTGCAGTTTGATTTTTAGAATTGTTTGTTTCCGTATCTATGTTTTTGCATGCACATTGATCGATTAATTAATCGTATGCTACTCAAATATAAATAACATACATTTTTCTAAACTAATCCAATCTGTTACTTGGACGTATTTTTAAATGCTTTAGGTAGTCTCATATATTCAGTCATTCTGAATGCAGGTTGTGGGTGAATACAAATTCCAAATGTTGAATATCCCCACTCTGGAATCCAATAGGAATTATACATCACTTTGCAAGCCAGCATAATGTGACTTGCAGGCCTGATATTGCCTATAAACCATGAGTTCCAGGCAACTGTATTTGGGTAAAACTAGGCCCTCAAAATAAGGCCTAATTAAATATGTGTTTTATTGTATTAAATAATACACTTTTAATGATAACATATTCACTTAGGATCTCAATTGGTGGACACAGGCCTGCAAATGAAAACATTGTCTTTGTCACTAACAAATACAGTCATGGTGTTAAATCTACAGTTCACTCAAAAGGCCAGGCACTCTGGGAAATATTAAAATTAGGCTATACACTAAGCAGTGTGTTAATTTAATAATAAAAAGTGTGGACCTGTATAGACACTGGATCAGTGTTAAATTTAACACTCAGTTTTGATTTAACACTGGATAATTTGCAATGTGGAAAGGTACAGTGGGGTAAAAAAGTATTTAGTCAGCCAACAACTGTGCAAGTTCTCCCACTTAAAAAGATGAGAGAGGCCTGTAATTTTCATCATAGGTACACTTCAACTATGACAGACAAAATGAGAGAAAAAAATCCAGAAAATCACATTGTAGGATTATGGTGGAAAATAAGTATTTGGTCAATAACAAAAGTTTATCTCAATACTTTGTCATTGCCAACAAAGGGTATATAACAGAGGTCAAATGTTTTCTGTAAGTCTTCACAAGGTTTTCACACACTGTTGCTGGTATTTTGGCCCATTCCTCCATGCAGATCTCCTCTAGAGCAGTGGTGCTGGAGCTGTTGCTGGGCAACACGGACTTTCAACTCCCTCCGTGTGGTTCTGGGATTTTTGCTCACCGTTCTTGTGATCATTTTGACCCCACGGGGTGAGATCTTGCGTGGAGCCCCAGATCGAGGGAGATTATCAGTGGTCTTGTATGTCTTCCATTTCCTAATAATTGCTCCCACAGTTGATTTCTTAAAACCAAGCTGCTTACCTATTGCAGATTCAGTCTTCCCAGCCTGGTGCAGGTCTACAATTTTGTTTCTGGTGTCCTTTGACAGCTCTTTGGTCTTGGCCATAGTGGAGTTTGGAGTGTGACTGTTTGAGGTTATGGACAGGTGTCTTTTATACTGATAACAAGTTCAAACAGGTGCCATTAATACAGGTAACGAGTGGAGGACAGAGGAGCCTCAAAGAAGAAGTTACAGGTCTGTGAGAGCCAGAAATCTTGCTTGTTTGTAAGTGACCAAATACTTATTTTACACCATAATTTGCAAATAAATTCATTAAAAATCCTACAATGTGATTTTCTGGATTTTTTTCTCATTTTGTCTGTCATAGTTGAAGTGTACCTATGATGAAAATTACAGGCCTCTCTCATCTTTGTAAGTGGGAGAACTTGCACAATTGGTGGCTGACTAAATACTTTTTTGCCCCACTGTATATCTTTCATCTCTCAAGGGGGGAACATTGTAGATGAGGGGGAGTACATGTAGGCCAGGGTTTAGTAGAATACTTAGTAGATGGCTGCAATGCTGGCAATACAGAAAATAATCATACTGTACAATCCTGATGAGACAAATCTTAAGCTATAGCCTCTCATCTTGCAGCTTGAGTGGAGTGTGTGCCTGTATTTGGTTTCCAGGGAGGGATAGACATGGAAATGGAGGAGCAGGTACAGTATAATATGCATCTGATGAGAGAGGGATTTCCCCACAGACAAGACCAGCACTCAGATCAAACAGAGGATCCTACATCTGCCCGCGTCACAGAGACACCTGGGACCATAACAACTCACATCAAAACCATGAAGGGGAGAGAGAGGCATAAATCATCCTCTACAGAAGTGACAACTTAATAACCACATCACATTCATACCGTATGGAGCATGGACACACATATTCCTACAAAACACACACACACACACGTTCATACCAACATACACGTATCGTACATTCTTATACCTCTTGCCACATACAGATACGTAACATACATGACATAAAACAGAAAGGTGGACGTTTCATGCACGCATACACACAACGATGGATCGTTTTATCAGAGGGATAGTTTTATACACAGCAGATAAATGAACAGCATTCAGCTACATTAAATCTGCAATGTTGAACACCTTCGCACACTCACACTCACTGGCCTTGTCTAGATCCCATTTCCTCCAAACAGAGAGAGCTTTATCGGCCATTGAGAAATGACAGCACTCGCTAAAATATTTGAGGGCTTTTTCCGAGATCCAAAGGGGGTCAAGGGTTCCCGGGCTAACTTTTCATTGCTCTTGGTATTTACTTTAATTCCCTTTTTCCCATCGTGGCTAGAGTGGTTAAATAGCTAGCACACTGTATTAAAACGCCTCAATATAAATGTCCTTAATATCAACATAAATATGAATGTTGCTAAGCATTAAAAGCTACCCTGTTTTGGGTTTGTTTACTTTTTTCCGTCAGAGTGGGGAGGTTGGTGTAGATTGTTGTTGGCAGTGGAGCCTCGGGCCAGTTCAGAGTTGAGTTAAGGTCAGTCCTCCTGCCTAATTATGGTCCATTAACCTTTGGTGTTGTTCTTACCTCCAGCCCTAACATAGGCCTCGACTCGTATTCCACTTCAGTCCCCCCATTCCCCTCTTAAACCTCTACTCTGACCCCCCACTAGAACCCAAATACTACTTCTTCCCCGACGGAGACTTTTGAGGGTCAAAGGATGATGTCCTCCCTCTCAGACGAGATGGTCTACACAAACAGATGTTAACAGATGTTACAGCTGTTACTGTATGATACGGTTCAGTAATTAAATGACTATCATGGTTATCTTGTCTCTCTTATTTCTCTCTCTATTTTACACTCTTCTTTCTCTCTCTCCCTCACTCGCTCTCTCTAACGCACTCGTCCTTTCTCTTTATCTCTCTCTCTCTTTGTCTTTTGTTCGTTCCGTCATTATCATGACTAATACTTCCACCAGTGACTTGACTCATAATGGATATGCCATACAGCTCGTGGCCTTGGATAAATGTGTGAACGTTATGTACATATACATATATATATAGCTCAACAGCTCAGTTTCCTCCATCGATTGCAGGCAGAACAGAAACAATGGCATCATATTATTCATCAGGCTTTAATTAGGCACCTTCCGGCAGCAGCCCTACTGGTGGTCATGTGTGGTCAGCAGAGACTATGGAACTAGTCTATATTCTTTCAACGCAACCTCCAAAGCAAATGGAGAACTTGGCCATAACTGCAGGCACCACATATTATGGAGTGTGTTTCCATTGTAAGTATGGAGTGTGGTGCTGTCTGGAGTTTGGCATGCTTTCTTTCTGAGGAAGTATAAGGTGACTCCCTACATACTGTATAAAACTGAATTTAAATATAACATAATTATAAAGCTCATATAAGTTTGTCCTGGGCTCATGTTTAAGGACAATGATCACGATGTGATACGAGAGCAAATGTCCATAAAGGCAGAGAGCCTGAAAGAGGCTGGACAGGGAATAGAGTTCAGCCTTGACACAGTTTAGCTCATCCAAACTAGCTCATCCAAACTTCACCTCTGGCCCTCTCTTTAAAACCACAATGTTTCACTGAACAGTTTTTCAATCGGGACTGATTCCTCTAACACCCACACACAGCTTCTATGAGCCTCAGCGCAAAATGCCAAACACAGTCACATCTCTGTCTTTGAGCAATGAACATTTCCTCCCTGACCGCAATGTGGTTTTGTCCCTGGCAATTTACAGCAAAGCACTGTATTATTTTCCCATTATATTTATGACATACTTATCTGCTAACAAGTGATGTGGTGTTTCTCAACCCCGTTGCTGAAGCTCACTCTGTGATCTAGTTCTTTTGGCTGTGACTTCTTCCTCTCTCTTTTCTCCCTTTTCTTTTTCTCTCCTCTTTTTTCCGCTTTCCCTTTCTACAGTATAACGAAAACTATAAAACAAGTGACACATGTTTTAATTTGCAATAATAGAGATGTATCAACAAATCGAATCAACTTGTAAGCATTGCATCCAGTCCATAATGTTGGCTCGCTATTTTGGGGTTTAAGTCTAAGTGAGTCTACGTTTGCTGAGTCACAGGCAGTATTGCCCAGAAATGTTCCATAAACATGAGCAGATACTGTAAGGAAAGGTTATCATATCTGAGACACCCCATAATATAGCCCATAATGTCAAAATGGAGTTGTGTTTTTAGACATTTTTTACAAATTATTTAAAAATGAAAGGATGAAATGTCTTGAGTATTCAACCCCTTTGTTATAGCAAGCCTAAATAAGTTCAGGAGTAAAAATGTACTTAACAAGTCACATAATAAGTTGCATGGACTCACTCTGTATGCCATAATAGTGTTTAACATTATTTTTGAATGACTACCTCATCTCTGTACCCCACACATACAATTATCTGTAATGTCCCTCAGTCAAGCAGTGAATTTCAAACACAGATTCAACCACAAAGACCAGGGAGGTTTTCCAATGGCTCACAAAGAATGGCACCTATTGGTAGATGGGTAAAAATAAAATAAAAAGCAGACATTGAATATCCCTTTGAGCATGGTAAAAGTTATTAATTACACTTTGGATTGTGAATCAATACACCCAGTCACTACAAAGATACAGGCGTCCTTCCTAACTCAGTTGCCTGAGAGGAAGGACACTGCTCGGGGATTTCATCATGAGGGCAATGGTGACTTTACTACTCTGTGACAGGATAAAACTGAGGATGTATCAACAACATTGTAGTTACTCCACAATATGAACTGAAATGACAGAGTGAAAAGAAGGAATCCTGTACAGAATAAAAATATTCCAAAACATGCATCCTGTTGCAATAAGGCACTAAAGTAGACCTGCAAAAAATGTGGCAAAGAACTTAACTTTATGTCCTGAATACAAAGTGTTATGTTTGGGCAAAGGCAACACATCCCTGAGTACCACTCTTCATATTTTCAAGCATATTGAATGCTGCATCATGTTATGGATATGCTTGTCATCGACAAGGTCTAGGGAGGATTTTAGGATAAAAATGAACGGAAAAGAGTTAGGCACATGAAAATCCTTGAGGAAAACTTTTACCCGTGGAGAACAGGCTACTCAGATGAATGGTGCTCATTTAATGAAGTTAGACCAAAGTTGAATCAATGTATGCAAGGTCACATAATGATAGTATTATACATAACATAACCAAATATAATAGCATAGTATAACGTTACTGTAAGACAAAAACACCACCGCAATTTTCTTTCATGTCGCCAAAAGTAGGCTATGCTACAGTTGGTCAGTGGTGTAAAGTACTTAAGTAAAAATACTTTAGAGTACTACTTAAGTAGTTTTTTGGGGTATCTGTACTTTACTTTACTATTTATATTTTTGATTACTTTTACTTTAATACATTCATAAAGAAAATAATGTACTTTTTACTCTTTACACTTTCCCTGACACCCAAAAGTACTTGTTACATTTTGAATGCTTAGCTGGACAGGAAAATTGTCAAATGCATGCACTTATCAAGAGAACATCCCTGCTCATCCCTACTGCCTCTGATTTGGCGGACTCACTAAACACAAATGCTTAATTTGTAAATGATGTCAGTGTTGGAGTGTGCCTCTGACTATCCGTTCATTTAAAAAACAAGAAAATCATGCATCTGGTTTGTCTAATATATATTTTTTATACCTAAGTATATTTAAAATCAAATATTCAAGTAGCATTTTACTGGGTGACTTTCACTTTTACTTGAGTCATTTTCTGTTAAAGGTATCTTTACTTTTACTCAAGTATGACAATTGGGTAATTTTTCCACCACTGCAGTTTGTTATCACCACCGGCTCTAAAATTCACCCACGGGACAGTACATGATTCCAAACAACATTGTAGGCTACTTTGAAACAACAGTGTATAACTCAAGAAGTTCTAAGTTCATATCCCCATGAAACTGATAGAGATCAACTGATTGGTATGCAGATTCTGCATGGATGTTTCATGGTAAAACTTGAAGAATTATCTTTCACATCTTTTGAATGAGGTGGTGTTTTTGTCTTACAGCAAAGTTATACTGTGCTATTACATTCAGTTCTGTTATGTAGAATACTATCATTATGTGATCGTGCAGACATGGATTCAGCTTTGATCTAACTTTATTAAACAAGCACCATTCGCCTGAGTAGCCTGTTCTCACCGCATAAAGTAGAGAACATACACATGTGCAGAACATGATCTGCACATGTGCAGAAGCTTCAGGATATTTAGTCTGCCAGAGTTGTACCGATTAACTTAAGAATAAATATTGCATTTATAATAATAATTAGAAAAAACGTTCTCTCTTGCTTCAGAGGATTTGCTTTGATTTTGTTGCCTGTATGCTTTAAGTCTGGCCTATTTATTTGAATATTCACAAATACAGTAAGTGAACTGCTACTGTATGTTATGCAGCATTTTTTACATTAATATTCCAAAATACACAAAATATTTCCCCGAAGTATACATTTTTCCCACACTGCAATGTAATTTATGGTAATATACTATATTCAGTTTATAAGTATGTTACTGCTGATTATACAGTAATTAACCATGACATTAACAGGATTTGTTTTACAGTACTTACAAACATCTGTGCTAATAGGCTATTAAAAGTATGCTGAAATCGCCATTTCCTGGTTGCTAAAATTCTAATAGTTCACCTAATTTCAGTTTATTTGACAAACAAGCAAGTGTAGAGTAGTGTAGAGAATCTTTGTACCATCTAAACCGCTGTGAAACATATTTTCCATAACCAAAAATATTATATTTTCAGCTGTTTGAAGCTGGTGTACAAAACCGAAAGTAAAAGATGCAAAAACGAAACTTAAGAACGGAAAGCTTAGAAATGGGGCATGTAGAACATATCTACTGCGTCTTAAACTTGCTTTCAATGAGAATGACAGATCTATAACACACATTTCTGTGTGAATTTGGTTGGGTCGCCCCCAAAAAATACATATTGCAGCTTTTAACACATGATTGCAGACATAACCTCTTGCAATAACTCATACCAGACTTCTCCTTTAAGACCTTTCCGTCAAGACGCAGTAGCCCAGTCAGTCCTTTTTATATAGGCCCTGCCTTCAGGGGGCGGGAGAGATACTGTACAAACTCTAGGAAATCAGCTCTCCTGTCCCATGCGGTAGCGGCGTAATCAGGAGGGAACAGGGCTGACGCGCACCGCGCCACAGAGAGCTTTGGCTATTGATAAGCCTGTGACGAAGGAGCGGACAGCAAACTCCCATTGTATGCTACCACACTTGTGCTGCGCTAAGAAGCGCACCGTGCGTTATAAGGAGAGAATAACCTCATGAAAGGCTACAACGCGTGGAAAAGGAACATAAAAAGGGATTTTAATCAACTTGAAAAGTGTTGATGTCTCGAGGGATAACCTAGCATTAGCCTATACTAATGTGTAAATAACATTTGACTGATCTAGTCTATAATATTGTTTGGAAGCTTTGTTTTATGTATGCAAGCCATTTAAATTGGTCAGAAGATGTTTTTCCTCATTACATTGATTATTTTTTTAGGATAATGTTTGAAGTTTATTTTAAAGCCATCGGCTATAACATTTGATGTTTTAATTCCACACTAGGACTTTTACTGACTCGAATTGTGCGATACCAAACTATCTGAGACTATCATCCCGACCGCAGGAGATTGTGTTTGGAACACACCACAAAAAAAGTTCCTTGGGGATTTAATACATCAATTCAAGATGGACCAAATCATCTTTAAAAAAGTCGCCTTACTCCCCTAGTCCCCTGACAGTGGAATTTCGAGCTCAGTGGACGTTCTAAGTGGGAAGCGTATAATTGAGTAGGCAACAATTGCTAATTGACTGGATATACTTTGCTGAGACAAGCGTGGGTGTCCGTCTGCTCGCAACGCCAGGAGTTCCAATTCCACAGAGCGAGCCGCTGTCCCTGCGCTTAAGTGCTGAGGGAGAGACTCGTGCTGTTTCCATAAATGCTTGGTCAATCGCGGAGAATCCAGCCTGGGCAGCAAGATGAGCTCGTGGGTTTGGGTTCAGCTGCTCGCGTTGTTTGCGACATGTCTGCGGACGGGCAGCGCAGAGGTATGTGACGAAGTCAATTAATAAGAAATGTAGGTCTAATTGCCCATTCAACGGTTCGTTGCCAAATATATGTTTTTCTGTTTAGTTCATTTTCTTTGTTTCATTTCACTGTGAATGTTAACATTAGGGACCATTATTGAGCATATTTGATACCAGGGCCCAATTGTTGAACATTGTTGAATTTCAGGATCATTGAATTTTAACAACGTTTGCACTGGGGCTTGTGTGCTCTCGAAACAAAAGGCACCAAAGTGTTACATTCAATATTGTTTTGTACAAAATAAATGTGAACCAGGCCCCTCACCCCTCCACTTAGTGTATGGCTGTGGCCTACAACCACATGTGCACTTGTAATTATTGAGTAATTATGAAGTATATAGCAATTAAGGTGCTTCTTGTAAGTTAAACTGCTCATCATCTAAACCACACCTTATGCCAGCTCATCTCATGGCTTTAATGCTTCTATATAAAATATATTTTGAAACGGTCCTGAGTTTCACTTCAGGCTGTGAGGGCCTCATGGCGAGGACATCCGATTGGGCCCTGCTTGGCAAGGTAACCATAGAACAGTTACAGCACATGGCAGACCCATCTACAGAACATAAACTTCTTATCGTCCAGAATCCCAAAGTGAAAATAACAATCTTTCTCCATTAACCTGCATTTTCTGTGGTACGCTTGGGGCACATGCTCTGATGATGCGCTCATTCGTTGGGCCCCATAACTCCCCAACGCTTGTCCACATGCTCATGATCAACATGGGCCCCTCTCCAGATGTCTAAACTCATAAACCTGTCGATAAACATCATATGAGTGGAAGGTGGAGGCCATGTAAAATCTCACCAGACCCATCCTGAAGTATGCCTGGGAGCTAAGCAAGACCAAATGTGTGTGTTTGTGTGTGTGTGCCCACAGGATATTCGACAGGCTAGCAATAGGATGAGCGCTTGTCACAGCAACACAACTATAAATCATTCTAATCATGCTATGGCTGACTATTGTCTTGAGTCATTAAAAAGAATAGGAAAAAAAAATTTAACTCAAGGAGAGAGGGGCTTCGTCTTGACTGCTAGAGTCGATTCTATGTACTTTGTATCGTGGCATACACAGCAAGTATCCTACAAGTTCCTTTCCCAGGATACATCCTGCATATGACACATGTCAAGTGCATGGTGAATTATACCATGGTGAGTCCTGTCCCCTTATGGTTATCTTTAAGAGAGGCGATATAATTAAAGTATGAGGGTCTCATTTTGATAGGCTTGAGAAGAGGCCAAAAAGGCCATAACTTTAATATAATAATATACACTGAGTGTACAAAACACTAAGGACACCTGCTCTTTCCATTACATAGACTGACCAGGCAAATCCAGGTGAAAGCTATAATGCCTTATTGATGTCACTTTGTTAAATCGATTTCAATCAGTATCGATGAAGGGGAGGAAACAGGTTAAAGGAGGATTTTTAAGCCTTGAGACAATTGAGACCTGGATTGTATATATGTGCCATTCAGAGGATGAATGGACAATACAAAATATTTAAGTGCCTTTGAACGGGGTATGTTAGTAGGTGCCTGGAGCACTGGTTTGTGTCAAGAACTGCAACTCTGCTGAGTTTTTCACAAGTTTAGAGTGTGTATCAATAATGGTCCCCCACCCAAGGACATCCAGCCAACTTCACAACTGTGGGAAGCATTGGAGTCAACATGGGCCATTATCCCCGTGGAACGCTTTCAACACATTGTAGAGTCCATGTCCCACCGAATTGAGGCTGTTCTGAGAGCAAAAGACGGGAGGGGGTGAGGGGGTGCAACTCAATGTTAGGAAGGTGTTCTTAATGTTTTGTACACTCAGTATATATGCCATTTTGTGGACACCTTTATCCAAAACAATTTACAGTCATGCGTGCATACATTTGATATACTACTGGTCCCAAGAATTTAACCAACTATCCTGGCATTGCAAGCACTATACTCTACCAGCTGAGCTACATTGGACCATCTTTGGGACATTCACAGGAATTGGCAGTAGTGGCTGTGGGAAGGGACTGTAGTGAAACGAAGCTCTGACTATGACAATATACACACACAGTCTTCAGTTATGGGAAAAGAATGCTTTGCTGGGTTTCCTTGAATGCAATTCAGTTGCTTTCATGCTATCAGATCTATGACTTCCTCTAGTGTGTCTTTTTCCCAGAGCTGCCAGTGGTGTGTGGTGTCCACCACATTTGTCATGTCAAAGACTAGGCTTTTGGAGGCAGCCTCGGAGGGACGCAAAAAAAACATCCCAAATCATATGAATTGCCCAGAGGACAGGTTGTTGGAGGTGTCAGTAAGGATTGATTAGAAGGTATTGTTACGTATAGTTGAAGTAGTTCTCTGTCATCTATACATCCTCCCATCCAGTGGTGTATTAGTGTTCATATGCCTATAGCTAGTTATCATATGAGGTGTCTTTGAGGTATACCATCAGAGAATTCCCTCAATCATCTATATCAATCAAATGCATTTATGAAGCCCTTTTTACATCAGCCAATGTCACAAAGTGATATACAGAAACCCAGGCTAAAACCCCAAACAGCAAGCAATGCAGATGTAGAAGCACGGTGGCTAGGAAAAACTCCCTAGAAAGGTAGGAACCTAGGAAGAAACCTAGAGAGGAACCAGGCTCTAAGGGGTGGCCAGTCCTCTTCTGGCTGTGCTGGGTGGAGATTACAGCACATCGCCAAGATGTTCAAATGTTCATAGATGACCAGCAGGGTCAAATAATAATACTCACAGTGGTTGTAGAGGGTGCAACAGGTCAGAACTTCAGGAGTAAATGTCTGTTGGCTTTTCATAACCGATCATTCAGAGTTAGAGACAGCAGGTGCGGTAGAGAGAGAGAGAGTCAAAAACAGCAGGCCCGGGACATAGTAGCAAGTCCGGTGAACAGGTCAGGGTTCCATAGTCGCAGGCAGAACAGTTGAAACAGGAGCAGCAGCAGGTGGACTGTGGACAGCAAGAAGTCATCAGGCCAGGTAGTCCTGAGGCACTGTCCTCTGAGAGAAGAGAGAAAGAGAGAGAGGGAACATACTTAAATTCACACAGGACACCGGATATAACTCCAGATATAACAGACTGATCTTAGCCACCCAACACGAACTATTGCAGCATAAATACTGGAGGCTGAGACAGGAGGGCTCGGGAAACACTGTGGCCCCGTCCGAAAATACCCCCGGACAGGGCCAACCAGACAGGGTATAACCCACCCACTTTGCCAAAGCACAGCCGCCACACCCCACACCACTAGAGGGATATCTTCAAACCACCAACTTACTACCCTGAGACAAGGGATAGTATAACCCACAAAGATCTCCCCCACGGCACAAATTCGAGGGGGGCGCCAACCCGGACACTCAAGTGGGTTGAGTGGGTTACCATCCACCACTCAAGTGGGTTACTACCCACCACTGCGACCAGTGTGCTCTCGTTGGCTGGCTCTCATTACATATTCGTCGCCAAACCCACTGGCTCCAGGTCATCTATAAGTCTTTGCTAGGTAAAGCCCCGCCTATCTCAGCTCAATGGTCAGCATAGCAACACCCACCCGTAGCACGCGCTCCAGCAGGTATATTTCACTGGTCATCCCCAAAGCCAACACTTCCTTTGGCCGCCTTTCCTTACAGTTCTCTGCTGCCAATGACTGGAACGAATTGCAAAAATCACTGAAACTGGAGTCTTATATCTCCCTCTAACTTTAAGCATCAGCTGTCAGAGCAGCTTGTACCTGTACACAGCCAATCTGTAAATAGCACACCCAACTACCTCATCCCCATATTGTTATTTATCCTCTTGCTCAGAAATTCTAGGGACAGTAAGGACGCCTGCATCTTGTGACTGCAGCGTACATGTAGGTATGTATGGCAGGACCAAATCGGAAAGATAGGTAGGAGCAAGCCCATGTAAGGCTTTGTAGGTTAGCAGTAAAATCTTGAAATCAGCCCTAGCCTTAACAGGAAGCCAGTGTAGAGCGACTAGCACTGGAGTAATATAATCACATTTTTGGATTCTAGTCAAGATTCTAGCAGCCGTGTTAAGCACTAACTGAAGGTTATTTAGTGCTTCATCCATGTAGCCGGAAAGTAGAGCATTGCAGTAGTCTAATCTAGAAGTGACAAAAGCATGGGTTCATTTTTCTGCATAATTTTTGGACAGAAAGTTTCAGATTTTTGCAATGTTACATAGATGGATATGTTCAGATATGTCTTGATATGTTCGTCAAAAGAGAGATCAGCGTCCATAGTAACACAAAGTTCCTTCACCGTTTCATTTGAGACTCAGCCCCGGTAATATTATTAATTGTCAGATCCAACAGAAGATCTCTTTGTTTCTTGGGACTTAGAACTAGCATCTCTGTTTTGTCCGAGTTTAAAAGTAAAACATTTGCCGCCATCCACTTCCTTATGTCTGAAACACAGGCTTCCAGGGAGGGCAATTTTGGGGCTTCACCATGTTTCATCAAAATGTACAGCTGTGTATTGTCTGCAGAGCAGTGAAAGTTAACATTATGTTTCCAAATGTCATCACCAAGAGGTAAAATATATAGTGAAAACAATAGTGGTCCTAAAACGGAACCTTGAGGAACACCAACATTTACAGTTGATTTGTCAGAGGACAAACCATCCACAGAGACAAACTGATATCTTTCCGACAGATAAGATCTAAACCAAGCCAGAACTTGTCCGTGTTGACCAATTTGGGTTTCCAATCTCTCCAAAACAATGTGGTGATCAATGGTATCAAAAGCAGCACTAAGGTCTAGGAGCATGAGGACAGATGCATGGCCTTGATCTGACACCATTAAAAGGTAATTTACCACCTTCACGAATGCAGTCTCAGTGCTATGATGGGGTCTAAAACCAGACTGAAGCATTCCGTAAACATTGTTTGTCTTCAGGAAGGCAGTGACTTGCTGCACAACAGCTTTTTTAAAAAAAATTGAGAGGAATGGGAGATTCGATGTAGGCCGATAGTTTTTTATATTTTTCTGGTTCAAGGTTTGGCTTTTTCAAGAGAGGCTTTATTACTGCCACTTTTTGTGAGTTTGGTACACATCCGGTGGATAGAGAGCCGTTTATTATGTTCAACATAGGAGGGCCAAGCACAGGAAGCAGCTCTTTCAGTAGTTTAGTTGGAATATGGTCCAGTATGCAGGATTTGAGGCCATGACTATTTTCATCAATGTGTCAAGAGATATAATATTAAAAAACTTGAGTGTCTTGTTCCTAGGTGCTGGCAGTGTTGTGCAGACTCAGGACAACTGAGCGTTGGAGAAATACGCAAATTTAAAGAGGAGTCCGTAATTTGCTTTCTAATGATCATGATATTTTTGTCAAAGAAGTTCATGAATTGAATCACTGCTGAAGTGAAAGTCATCCTCTCTTGGGGAATGCTGCTTTTTAGTTAGCTTTGCAACAGTATCAAAAATACATTTTGGATTGTTATTATTCTCCTCAATTAAGTTGGAAAAATAGGATGATTGAGCAGCAGTGAAGGCTCTTTTTTGATACTGCACGGTACTCTCTTTCCAAGCTATCGGAAGACTTCCAGTTTGTTGTAGCGCCATTTCCCTTCCAATTTTCTGGAAGCTTGCTTCAGGGCTCGGGTATTTTCTGTATACCAGGGAGCTAGTTTCTTATGACAAATGTTTTTTGTTTTTAGGAGTGCGACTGCATCTAGGGTATTACGCAAGGTTAAATTTAGTTCCTCAGTCAGGTGGTTAACCGATTTTTATACTCTGACGTCCTTCGGTAGGTGGAGGGAGTCTGGAAGGGCATCTAGGAATCTTTGGGTTGTCTGAGAATTTATAGCACGGCTTTTAATGATCCTTGTTTGGGGTCTGAGCAGATTATTTCTTGCGATTGCAAACGTAATAAAATGGTGGTCTGATAGCCCAGGATTACGAGGAACAACATTAAGCTCCACAATATTTATTCCACAGAACAAAACTAGGTCCAGAGTATGACTGTGGCAGTGAGTAGGTCTCTAGACATGTTGGACAAAACCAAAGCCTTTTGAAGTGGGTCTGTGGACTTTTCCACGTGAATATTAAAGTCAACAAAAATGTAAATGTTATCTGCCATGACTACAAGGTCCGATAGGAATTCAGGGAACTCAGTGCGGAACGCTGTATATGGCCCAGGAACCCTGGAAACAGTAGCTACAAAAAGTGATTGAGTGGGCTGCATAGATTTCATGACTAGAAGCTCAAAAGACAAAAATGCTGTAATTTTGTTTTTGTAAATTGAAATTTACTATCGTAAATGTTAGCAACACCTCAGCATTTGCGGGATGCGCAGGGGATATGGTCACTAGTGTAACCAGGAGGAGAGGCCTCATTTAAACACAGTAAATTCATCAGTCTTAAGCCATGTTTCAGTCAGGCCAATCACATCAAGATTATGATCAGTGATTAGTTCATTGACTATAACTGCCTTGGAAGTGAGGGATCTAACATTAAGTAGCCCTATTTTGAGATATGAGATATCACAATCTCTTTCAATAATGAGAGGAATGGAGGAGGTCTTTGTTCCAGTGAGATTGCTAGAGCGAACACCGCCATGTTTAGTTTTGCCCATCCTAGATTGAGGCACAGACACAGTCTCAATGGGAATAGCTGAGCTGACTACACTGACTGTGCTAGTGGCAGACTCCACTAAGCTGGCAGGCTGGCTAACAGCCTGACCTGCACTCTCTCATTGTGGAGCTTGAGGAGTTAGAGCCCTTTCTATGTTCATAGATAAGATGAGAGCACCCCTCCAGCTAGGATGGAGTCCGTCACTCCTCAGCAGGCCAGGCTTGGTCCTGTTTGTGGGTGAGTCCCAGAAAGAGGGCCAATTATCTACAAATTCTATATTTTGGGAGGGGCAGAAACGTTTTCAACCAACGATTGAGTTGTGAGACTGCTGTAGAGCGCATCACTTCCCCTAACTGGGAGGGGGCCTGAGACAATTACTCGATGCCAACACATCTTTCTAGCTGATTTACACGCTGAAGCTATGTTGCTCTTGGTGACCTCTGACTGTTTCATCCTAACATCGTTGGTGCCGACGTGAATAACAATATCCCTATACTCTCTACACTCTACACACCAGTTTTAGCCTTAGCCAGCACCATCTTCAGATTAGCCTTAACGTTGGTAGCTCTGCCCCCTGGTAAACAGTGTACTAGATGATTATTTTTAAGTCTAATACTGCAGGTAATAATGGAGTCTCCAATGACTAGGGTTTTCAATTTGTCAGAGCTAAATGGTGGGATGCTTTGGCGTCTCAGACCCTGTAACAGGTGGAGGAGAGACCAGAGAAGGCTCGGCCTATGACTCCGGATCGTTGCTTAATAGGGAGAACCGGTTGAAAGTTTCTGTCGGCTGAATGAGCGACACCGGTTAAGCATTCCTACAGCATTTCCCTCCAGAAGCCATGAGATAATTGTCCAGCTGCAGGGACTGTGTGAGGGGATTTATACTACTATCTGTACTTATTGGTGGCACAGATGCTGTTTCATCCTTTCCTACACTTAAATTACCCTTGCCTAACGATTGCGTCTGAAGCTGGGCTTGGAGCACGGCTATCCTCACCATAAGGCGATAGTTATCCTGTATATTATGAGCACAGCGACTACAATTAGAAGGCATAATGTTAATGTTACTACTTAGCTTTGGCAGGTGGAGGTCGTATAGAACCATGTCCAGATAAAGCATCCGGGGGGAAAAAGTTGATTGAAAAATGTCCAGCTAGGGAAAAAAAAAAAAATATATTAAACTATTATTAAAAAGTAAAAACAACTAACCGCATAGCAGCACGTAAACAAGTCCACAAGTGTGTCCCGGAAATGAAATAGATTCATGTGTCCTAACTCACTTGCCGGAGAGAAAGGAAACCGCTCAGTCATTTATATATATCCCACTGAATGGAGTCTAGCTGTATAATGTAATGTCTGAATATGTTTGTGTGTGTTCCTATAAACATATGTATAAACCATGTGCTCATAGGCATGGTTTTAGGGATTGCATGTGAGAATGTGCAGTGTGCACATGTTCACCCATATGTGTGTGTGTGTGCATGCGTTTGTGCATTTGTATGTGTGTGTGTGTGTATATACACTTGCATGCTGGCAGGCAGAAAAACTAGACCCATAATTATGTATCATTACTCCTTACCTCTCTACTCCTATAGCCTGTACCTGGCATTCCTCAGCTCAACCCACTTCCCATGAAACATCACTAGGGCTTTTCCCAGATGGCACTGTATTCTCTGTTTAGTGCACTACTTAAGTCCGATAGGGGTCTGGTCAAAATTAGTGCACTACAGTATGTATGATACCAGTTGAGATGCAACCTGGGCCTGTCTCTGTTCAGAGAGATGGAGATCTACTGTATGAACGCTCTAAAATAAGTGCCTGTCTCAGCCTGTGTGATCAGCAGAATGACCGTAGATTTTAGAAGACACTGACTGTTCCAGAACTTCCACATGTGACTCAGTCAGATGCTTATTTGTGTGTGTGTGTGTGTGTGTGTGTGTGTGAGCGTGCATGTGATTTAGAGTTTTGATTTAGAGTAACTCCTGGACTCCTTTGGTATTATAGGGTAAATGTTATGATTTTCTGTTTACGCCAGGTTTGTTTAGCAGTTGCACAGGGTAAAGTGTTTATTTAATTTTTCCTGCTCAGACACAAATCGCCATGACAGTGGCCACCCTATGAACAAAGGCCCAGACCATAGTGTGCAGCCAGCACAATTTGAATGCGCCCCAAATGCCACCCTATTCACTTTAGAGGGCACTACTTTTGACCAGGGCCCATATGGCTCTGGTCAAAAGTAGTGCATTAAGGAAGTAGGTGCTTTTAGGGCCTCAGCCTTAGACTGGGGCCAAGGAGAGGAAATCACTGGGATGGCTCCTCAGGGGCATCACTACATAAATAGAGATGTTAATTTAACTCATGGCATTTTCCTTTGGTATGACTTGACTTTGTGCAATGCCCAACAACAATGGGGAAAAGTCAATCGTATGTACATGAATAGTGTGTGAATGCCGTTCACAGTTGGCTTCTTCCTCCTCAAAGCGCTCCCCAAAGGGCTTCGGCTTATTCTCACAAGAAACTGAATGAATTAATGCAACAGACAGAGGTCGTTCGGCTTGTGTTAGCTCCCTGAATTAATGCCTAGACACTAGCTCAACAGGCTAACCCAGTTTTGTGGTGTGCAGGAGACCCAGGATTCGAACCCAATAGGTCAAACAGTAGACCCAGCTAGTAAGAGTTAATATCTCCATCGATGCAACTTCTTCTCCTTTCTTCATTCACCCCTCCATAATTCCCCCTGATGTCCATCTCTCTGTTCTGATCCACCTCTCCTCCTCCTCCTCTCAATCACTCCATCCCCCACTACTTCCTGAACCCTTCCTGACTCCTGTGACCCCTAAGTATTAGCAGATGAGGTGACACAAGGCCAATAGTCATTCACCCCCTCTTAGTGGCCATTGTGAATCCAAGCAGCCATTTCCTTCATCCTCTTGTTTAATTTATGATTAGGGGGGGTAAGTCGGGTTACCCCCTAACCAGAGAAAATGTATGGGGTAAAAAACACATTATTTTCTTTAGGAATGTAGTGAAGTAAAAGTAAATCATTTCAGAAATGGTAAAGTAAAATACAGATACCCCCACAAATTACTTAAGTAGTACTTTAAAGTATTTTTACTTTAAAAAAAAATTGAAATAAAAAAAAGTACTTATTTAACTAGGCAAGTCAGTTAAGAACAAATTCTTATTTACAATGACAGCCTACACCGGCCAAACCCAGATGACTATGGGACTCCCAATCACGGCCGGTTGTGATAAAGCCTATATTCAAACCAGGGTGTCTGTAGTGACGCCTTTAGCACTTAGATGCAGTGCTTTAGACCGCTGCGCCACTTGGGAGCTTTCATGTACCACTGCTGTTGTCCCTTTCATTCCGTATCTACACAATAAATTGGGAAGCTGAGAAAATATCAGATTTGGGAGAATCTAATTTTATTCCTGTCTTATCTCTTTCTCTCAGGGGGATCCTCTCCCTCCAGGTTTGGTGGAGCTGGTTAGGGGCAACCCTATCTCTTCCATAGAGGACCTACAGCTGCTGCTGCTCAGTGACTCCATAGGTAAATATCTCTAACGTTGTACTATACTGATACTCATCAACATACCTATGCCATTTAGCAGAATTTGCTTACAAAGAGACCTACTGTCATAGATGCATATATTTTAACGTACAGGTTGCCCCGGGATTCAAACCCACATCCTGGTTTCCGAAGCCTAATACTCTATCAACTGCGCTGTACAGGATCACAAGCAAACCAGACACACTGGTCACGCCAAGAGATGGAGGCTCTCTCAGACTAACTAACCCGACCAACAGAGACTGAGGGAAAAATAATGAAAACGTTGTCACATGATGCCCAGATTTCATTCCCAACAGGGACAGGCGAAAATCACACACAGTAAAATACTACAAACAGAATCTAACAGACTGACTAACAGACAAACCGTCAGACCCACAGGGGCACAGAGGGCAGAAAGACTTCTTAAATAGACACACATATTGCCCAGATTTGATTCCCATCATTGAATAGCGAACATCACACACAGTAAACAGTATATACAAACTCAACGAGATAAGAGAAACAAAGAGTGAAGTATTCAACGTCTCAAGGTACAAAAACATACAAACAATGAGGTTATGACAGAAACAAATTCCCACACAGACATATATTACAGGGAAGTTAAACATAAACAATGCTTCAAAATCTCTCATAAACACACACATGCACCATACACAGACGCGTGCGAGCACACACACGCACACACGGAGTAAAAGTCATAACAATAAACAATTGAAGTAATGAGTTGATTCGATCTGTAAACTAATATTGGAGTGTATTGTTTTTTTTCTCAGATGAGGATATTTCGGAAGATTTTTTGCCCAGTGGACAACACTCCAACAACACTAGCAACCGACTACCAAGGAGACTGGGTGAGTTTGCACCTTCCTCATATTTCTCTGACACTAGGCTATAATATATATTTCCGTCACTCATGTTGACTTGGGTGGTTTTGGACAGCTGTATCTAATCCAAACTGAGTTGCGCAATGCATGTTTTGGTAAAGAAACATCTAAAGTATGTCACCGATTCATTAGTTATTTGCTGAACAAACACAAATACGACGTGCAACTCCAAGTTACACTCCAAATAGTTCACCTGCAGCAAGTACAGTATGGAGACTCATGCATACACTGTTTCACTGTTTCAATAGCATGTGATTTCTTTAAACAGCATAAGTAATATAAACAGTGTAAGTATAATTAGTGTAAACTAAATGTTTTCTACATTTTGAGGCCTATGTGCTGGCTGTTTTGTAGGCACTGAGCAGTGTAGAGGGTATGCTTTTAACATTAAGCCTGAGGCTAACTCCAGCACATTTACAATTATGTGTCTGATATGTTGATTAATGTACACTGTCCCATCTTATGAAACCTTTAAGTTATATGTGACTTTAAAAAAAAAACGTTTTAAATGGTCTGTTTGTCTTTGTTGTCTCAGACGCCCAGCCGGCTCAGCAGGCGTTATGTAAGGTGAGGACAGAGGTGATGGAGGTGACCCGTGCCATGTTGGACCGCAGCAACGCCAACTTCATGTTGTGGCCTCCCTGTGTAGAAGTACAGCGATGCTCCGGCTGCTGCAACACCAAGAGCCTGCAGTGTGTTCCCGTGCTGACGCACACCAGGCACCTACAGGTACATATTCACCACCCCCCATCTCAACCCATGTCCCCTACCCTGAAACTTTTGCCCAGGTTGTTTCTGTAGAGAATATTCACAGCTAACTTAGGCCTACCTGGTCAAATAACAGGTTAGTCATTACATGTTTTTTTTATTTTTTAAGCGGTTTAGTCATTTTGAATTCTGCACTTCCGCGGAGCTAATCTCCTCCACCTCCTCCTCACTAGGTGATGAAGATCCAGTACGTGGAGAAGCGGCCCAACTACTCCAAGGCCGTCGTCTCGGTCCACGACCATGTGGAGTGTCGCTGCCAGCCCGCCCCTCGCCCCCCGGCCGTCCCCAAGAAGAAGTCCACGCCCCGCAGACAGCAGAAAGACAACAAAGGAGAGGGGCATCCAGCCAAGGCCAGATCCAAGGAGGAACTGCACCGCAGAGATGAGCTGAAGCACAACCAGAGGATCCAGCTGGAAGACCTGCTGGACCAGCACTGGAACCCCAAGGACACCTCCTCAGACGCAGGGGCGGGGAAAGGGGGCTATGGGCTAGACCATGACAAGATGGATCCTCAGTGGGTACTTAACGCCACCAGCCAGCTGGGAGCTAAGGAGTGGACCGAACGTCGACATCACGATGACATGGAGGAGGGGAGAGACAGTAGTGGTGTCAGCGGCACTACAACCGCAATGGACATCGACATGGCACAACTTGACCACGAGAAGAGAGACGGGGTCGAGACACGAGGGGACACACTATTTAACATCACTGAGGGTAATGTCAGTAGGGGAGATAGGCAGCAGGGAAGTCTGAGTCTCAGTGAGGGGGGAGACCAGGAGACACATAGACAACCCACACAAACACAGAGTCCCTCGCTACGCACCAACACATCAAAGCAACAGCGACATGGGACCAACTCCTCCTCAGAAGAAACCAAAAGCAGAGAGGGAGCCAATCAAAGAATGGAACAGAGATTCTATCCTACGGAGGAAACCAATCAGAGGCCCGAGAGCAGATTCCCTCCCCTTGAGGAAGCCGATCAAAGACGTAAAGACAATGAGACCCCCGATTCAGAGAGGAGGCTCCAGCACGCTCTCCAACTGGAACAGGAGAAGCTGGAGGAGGAGAGGAAGGAGCTGTTGTTACTCCACAGGAGACTGGACGATGAGAAGGTGAGACTGCACCTGAGACGGGAGCAACAGAAACAACAGCAAGAAGAAGAGGAGCAGAAGTACCCTCGGCCTAATCATAAACATCATCAAACTCAAACCACCACACAAAGAACAGGTAGACAGAGAACATTGTGAGCTAGCATGTGTTTTGGACTTATGTTTCTCAGTTTAAATTGTATTCCAAACTGCATTCTTGTTCTCCCAGACACAGTGTCGCCCACTTCAACGCGAGCGCCCTCAGACCTGGCTGGTCCCCGGCCACCTGCTCGGCCCGGCCCACCTAGGAAGAGAATGAGGAAGAACAACCGCAAGCGCATCAGCAAGGCTGCAATGAGAGCAATGCTAATGTAGAACCTACAATCTCTCTGCAGGTAAGAGAGTTTCTATCCGTTCTAACATAAATACTTCCAAACCCATTCAAATACTTTCCAAGTACTTTCAAATACCAACACTTTAAAATACTTTTTGGGGGAAAGTATTTACACACAGTTTTCAAATACTTTCCTAATCCTTTCAAATAATTTCCAAAGAAAAGTGTATATTCATATACAAAAACTACGAGCCTGGTCTAGAATGTAACCATTTAAAAATATATATCTGTTTCTCCTTCTCATCCAGGGAGTGAGGCGCTCGGTCTTTGTTCTGGACAATCCAGTGGCGACACCGAGCAGCTAATTCCTTTCTTATGAGTTTATATTCATGTGTCAGTAACCTGCGCATCCTGTGACCGTGAGGTATTCCCTAATAGTACTAATGATTGTCTGGTGAACCCAAAACAACCCTTGGACAGAAAGAAATATGGGACAAGAAGAATGGGATGTAAATGCATACGAGGCTGAGGTGATCCATCAACATTTGTCTGATCCGTCAAAAAATGATCTCCTTTTAACAACAAGATGTTCCTCCAGTCGGATCAAGAACAGTGGAACGTTGGAACAGAACATTCAAACAACATTAGGACTTTGGGAGATATCATTGGAACACTGGAAGAACGTTGGAACGTTCACAAGGATGTTGGACTGTTGCTGGACAGCGCTATTGGACCTCCCTCATGACTTTTCAACGGCGTAGTAAAACCACTCCTGTCCGTAGAGAGCAAGTCGGTTAAAAACTCTTTGTATGCTCTTCTGAGGCATGGGTTCATTATAACTCACAAGAAGTGGACTGATCACGCTTGTCAACGAGAGGAGAGAGAGCATTTTTTTTTATATGTCCGTCCAAATCTCCCATTTTTCTATGAGCAGGAGATGCTGAAAATATGTGTTTTTGATTGAAAATATATTTCAAAAGTACATATTTTAAAAATGTTGCTCACTGGGTTCCGACATGGAAGAATACATTTTCTTTTTCCGACTAGAAAGGATACACTGGAAGAGGACCAGGAAAATACCATGACGAGCAGATATTACAGGGACAATGGGAAAGAAATGATGACATTAATATGAGCTAGGACTGTTGGAATGACTGGTCGTCTTGACTGATGCGAGCAGTATCCCTACATTGTACTTAAGCTTCTCTATATGTTCCATTCCCACACTAAGGGAGGGCTATAGAACTACACATCTCGTCAATGTCGAATCTCATTTTCTATCAAGATATTTAATTGTATTTAATTTGATCTGAAACACTGGAACTCCATCAACAATTAATGCACAGGTTACCATTCTCATGTTCAGCTGAGGCTTCCGCACTTGTTTCGGAGAGTGTGGTTAAAGATGCAAGGTGCTATGCAGGGGTTGCATTACACCTTTATGTCTGTCTTTAACATTATTTATTCCTTATATCACATAGGTCTCCTGTGTTCATTATCAATAGGATTACTACATATGAAGCATTTTGGGGGTTGAAATATCGACCCCTCTTCCGGTCTCAATATAATTTGAGCTGTCAGCCTTTGTGCACACAGGCCATAGTCTAGATTCAATCAGATCAAGCATTATCTGACGATAGCAGACAGCCGGATGTTTTGGCGGTTTTAGAGGAGGATTGGCGCCGTCAAATTGGCTCAAAGTCAGAAAATAAAGTGTAGTCTATGGGGAAATAATTACACTCAAATTAAAAACGAATTAAACATTAGGATTTCTATCATCCTAATCAAGGTGTAGATTACAACTCAGTGTTCCAACTTGTAAACAAGGCTGCAAAGCATTTCTGTTAATGAGACTTTAGGTATAATGCCGGGAGCCACTTACGGATTTGACAGCCCTAAATCGCCAAAACAACAGGCTAACGCGAACACGGATCTGATTGAATTGAGCCCAATGTAACTACAATGAAAAGCTTTGAAAAGGGAAAAGGTGTTGTCTGTTGCCTGCCATTCACTGTCTGTATGATAGACAAGTTATGGTAATGACTTTGTGTCGTTGTATAACTTTGTGTGTCAATGTGGGTGTGCATGTGTATGTGCATGTCTGTGCTCAAGCGTGTGTAGAATTTGAGTGTGTATGCCCGTTTGAGTGTTAGAGTAATTGTAAGTATGTGAACAGAATCATATTTATGTGTTTGATCACTAACACTCATGAATCCATAAGTCAGGTAGTCCCTTATTCACAATGCTCATTGCTAACCAGTCCTTGTCTGCTTAGTGAACAGTAGAGAATCAGACCTTGTGTATCCTGAGTCTGTGTGTTGCTTTATTTAATAAAGGCAGACAGACACAGCAAGGGTACTGGAATAGGCGCCATTGTCATTTTTAACACAGATAATTATGCACTATGCACTCTCTCTGTCAGTTTGTGACAGCACACACAAACACGCCCCAGACTGAGACCGCAGTATCGTGACCCAGCTAAAGCAGGGATTGTGGAGAAATCATACAGTGTGACAGTAATCCTAGTTTTAACACCCCTTTGCTACAAAATGTTGACATTTAATATCGATTAACAGTAAGTTGTCCTAAAAAAAAAAGGGTTTGAGCTTTGTTTATTAGTATCCTATGGATTTTACAGGGAAGTTTAGTAAAACTATTTGGTGAACAATCTAACACTACAATTTGAAGAGAAGAAGTGCCCTGATAAAAGTTTCAGATAATAAAATCAGCATGGGTTAGATGTGTCAAGCAAAGAAGCTCAGTGCTTGTGTGTGGGCCACTGCAGGTCACCTTTCTGGTATAGTTTGCTCACTTCAAATAACCTAACTACCAGCCAAATATAGAAAAAGTGGCATATTCCAGAATGCCTTCTTTCAACTGTAATTAGTTATTGTCTGTTTTGTTTTGAGTTATCAAAAAATGAATGTTGTGAAAATTGCCACTTAATTCTATTTTGATATGATTATAAAAAAAACACATGTGAGAAAGTGTACTTGGCTGTGAGCTTATATCCTGCTTTTTGTGTTGTGAAGTAAGAGAAGCTACCCACCCACTGGGCACAGACGTCAGTTCAACGTCTAGTTTGGATTTACATTTTGGTTGAGTTGTCCACTAAGGTGAATTCAAGTTAACATGTTTAATGTCACGTGCACAAGTTCAGTGAAATGCATCTCTTGCAAGCTCCAAGCCCAACAATGCAGTAATCAATATCCATAGCTGTCACGTGTGCTCCCTCTCCGGCCTCTAGGTCACCAGGCTGCTCGTTATGGCGCACACCTGTCATCATTGTTACGTGCATAATGACACTCACCTGGACTCCATCACGTCCTTGATAACCTGCCCTATATACAGAAGTTTACATACACCTTAGCCAAATACATTTAAACTCAGTTTCAAAATTCCTGACATTTAATCCTAGTAAATATTCCCTGTTTTAGGTCAGTTAGGATCACCACTTCATTTTAAGAATGTGAAATGTCAGAACAATAGTAGAGAGAATGATTTATTTAATATTTTATTCCCAGTGGGTCAGAAGTTTACATACACTCAATTGGTATTTGGTAGCATTGCCTTTAAATGTTTTAACTTGGGTCAAACTTTTTGGGTGGCATTCCATAAGCTTCCCACAATAAGTTGGGTGAATTTTAGCCCATTCCTGCTGACAGAGCGGGTGTAACTGAGTCAGGTTTGTAGGCCTCCTTGCTCGCACACGCTTTTTCAATTCTACCCACACATTTTCTATCTGGTTGAGGTCAGGGCTTTGTGATGGCCATTCCAATACCTTGACTTTGTTATCCTTAAGCCATTTTGCAACAACTTTGGAGGTATGCTTGGGGTCATTGTCCATTTGGAAGACCCATTTGCGACCAAGCTTTAACTTCCTGACTGATGTCTTGAGATGTTGCTTCAATATATCCACATCATTTTCCTTCCTCATTATGCCATCTATTTTGTAAAGTGCACCAGTCCCTCCTGCAGCAAAGCATCCCCACAACATGATGCTGCCACCTCCGTGCTTCACGGTTGGGATGGTGTTCTTCGGCTTGCAAGCCTCCTCCTTTTTCCTCCAAACATGATGGTCATTATGGCCAAACAGTTCTATTTTTGTTTCATCAAACCAGAGGACATTTCTCCAAAAGGATATGGCGGTTTTGGAGCAGTGGCTTCTTCCTTGCTGAGCGGCCTTTCAGGTTATGTCAATATAACACTCATTTTACTGTCGATTTAGACACTTTTGTACCTGTTTCCTCCAGCATCTTCACAAGATCCTTTGCTCTTTTTCTGGGACTGATTTGCACTTTTCGCATCAAAGTATGTTCATCTCTAGGAGATCGAACGCGTCTCCTTCCTGAGAGGTATGACGGCTGTGTGGTCCCATGGTGTTTATACTTGCGTACTATTGTTTGTACAGATGAACGTGGTACCTTCAGGCGTTTGGAAATTGCTCCCAAAGATGAATTACACTTGTGGAGTTCTACAAAAAAAAATCTGAGGTCTTGGCTGATTTCTTTTGATTTTCTCATGATGTCAAGCAAAGAGGCACTGAGGTTGAAGGTAGGCCTTGAAATACATCCATAGATACACCTCCAAGTGACTCAAATGATGTCAATTAGCCTATCAGAAGCTTCTAGAGCTTTTCCAAGCTGTTTAAAACTGTTTAAAGGCACAGTCAACTAATTGTATATAAACTTCTGAACCACTGGAATTGAGATACAGTGATACAATTGTGATACAGAAATACAATAAGTGAAATAATCTGTCTGTAAACAATTGTTGGAAAAATGACTAGCGTCAGGCACAAAGTTGATGTCCTAACCGACTTGCCAAAACTATAGTTTGTTAACAAGACATTTGTGGGGTGGTTGAATAACACAACATAAGTGTATGTAAACTTCCGACTTCAACTGTATGTCAATCCCTTTGGTTTCTTCCCCAGTAGTCATTGTTCCTATTTCATGTCGGTGCGCTGTTCGTGTTTCTTGTTTTGTTCATTTATTTATTATATGTATTCACTCCATGAACTTGCTTCCCGACGCTCAGCGCACATCGTTACAATAGCTAGGTTTCCATTCAATTTGGCGACTTTCATGTACTGAATAAAAATGTAAAGTTCAATGTGTTTCCATCACATTTCAACTCGCCCGATAGTTTTGTCACAAAAACTGTTGGGTTAAAATAGCAAATGTGTGCAATCGGGTCTTGGCACATGCGCTCTAGCTAACAACTTGCAGATACAATGTGGGTAGGCTGTGCTAGTCTACATGATGAGGTTATTATGGATATGAGCGAGACTAATTAAAAAATTTTAAACGGCAGTCAAGCATCAATCCCCATGTCACCAGAATAAGACCGTCGATATTTATTGGAAAGGAGCATCAAAATCACTGTACACTTTCACCACCCTGTGAAGTTTATCATAACTTGTTTCATCTGAAGCCTAATAAACTGCATGGTTTCCCAAGTCGTATTGGGAGGACCACACACCATATCATCGCGTGACTCCAAGTTCACTTCGATATGATGGTTATTTGATTAATATTAGTGTGTTAAGGCGTTTCCACCACCATTTCTCAAATAATTAATTTTACCGACACAAAAAATATCCCACACTATCGAACGGACAAATGATATGCCAATATTTATAAAACTGTACCAAAACGACCTGTTTCCATCACAGCTGTCATGATTATTTTTTTTTTATATGGTATGACTTTACTCCAGAGGAGACTGGTGGGAGGAGCTATAGGAGGATGGGCTCATTGTGTGGCTGGAATGGAATAAATGGAAGGCATATCAAACACATCACACATATCATTGTAAATAAGAATGTGTTCTTAACTGACTTGCCTAGTTAAATAAAGTTTAAATCAGGAAAAAAATATAGATACCATATTCCATTCCAGACATTACAATGAGCTCGTCCTCCTATAGCTCCTAATATAGAAACCACCACTTTACTCATATAGAAACTATGGATGGAAACGTGGTTAGCGTAGCACTAAAAATAACATAAAGTAGAACAAAAACACAGAAGAAATAAGAATAAGAAATAAGATAAGAAGCTATTTACAGGGTCAGTTCCAATACCATATTTACAATGTGCAGGGATACTGGAGTGACAGAGGTACATATGTAAAGGGGTAAGGGGACTAGGGATCAGGATATATAATAAACAAAGTAGCATTAGTCTAAATTATGATTGTATGTGAGTGTGTGTGCCTGTGTGTGGAGTCAGTACAACAGTGTGTGCATTTTACATGTGTGTTGGAGTGTACGTGAGTGTGTAGAGTCCTGTGAGTATGCATAGAGACAAATGTTTTTTAATTTTTTAATATAAGGGTCAACACAGATAGTCTGTGTAGCCATTCTGTTAGCTATTTAGCAGTCTTATGGCTTGGGGCTCAGTGCTGTGTATTCAGGGAAGCCAGGCTTCCCCCAAAAAAATTGAGGGAAAAAAAGGTTGTTCTCCGGTTTTGTGAAACAAAGGTGTGGTTGAATTTATACTGCCACTGTGTCCTCTTCTTGTCTCAGCCTTAGGCATATATCACGGTCGCAAGGCATATGAATTAACAGGTTATAGAGAAAACACAATTATCAAATGTATTTGTCAAATGCGCCGAATACAACAGACCTTACAGTGAAATGCTTACTTACAAGCCCTTAACCAACAATGCAGTTTTAAGAAAAATACCCCGAAAAAAGCAATCAAAGTAACAATTAATTAAAGAGCAGTGGTAAAATAACAATAGCGAGGCTATATACAGGGGGTGCCGGTACAGAGTCAATGTGAGGCGGCACCGGTTAGTCGAGGTTATTGAGGTAATATGTAAATGTTGTGACTATGCATAGATATTAACAGAGAGTAGCAGCAGCATAAATGGGGGTGGGGGCAGTGCAAATAGACTGGGTAGCCATTTGATTAGATGTTCAGGAGTCTTATGGCTTGAGGGTAGATGCTGTTTAGAAGCCTCTTGGACCAAGACTTGGCTCTCCGGTACCGCTTGCCGTGCGGTAGCAAAGAGAACAGTCAATGACTAGAGTGGCTGGAGTCTGACAATTTTTAGGGCCTTCCTCTGACACCGCCTGGTATAAAGGTCCTGGATGGCAGGAAGCTTGTCCCCGGTGATGTACTTGGTCGTACACAGTACCCTCTGTAGTGCCTTGCTGTCGGAAGCTGAGTCACCATACCAGGCAGTGATGCAATCCGTCAGGATGCTCTCAATGGTGCAGCTGTAGAACCTTTTGAGGATCTGACAATCCATGACAAATCTTTTCAGTCTCCTGAGGGGGAATAGGTTTTGTTGTGCCCTCTTCACGACTGTCTTGGTGTGCTTGGACCATGTTAGTTTGTTGATTATATGGACACCAAGGAACTTGAAGCTCTCAACCTGCTCCACTACAGCCCCGTCGATGAGATTGAGGGTGTGCTCGGTCCTCCTTTTCCTGTAGTCCCCAATCATCTCCTTTGTCTTGATCACATTGAGGGAGAGGTTGTTGTCCTTGCACCACACGGTCATGTCTCTGACCTCCTCCCTATAGGCTGTCTCGTCGTTGTCGGGGATCACTGTTGTGTCATCGTCAAACTTAATGATGGGGTTGGAGTCGTGCCTGGCCGTGCAGTCATGAGTTAACAGGGAGTACAGGAGGGGACTGAGCACGCACCCCTGAGGGGCCCCTGTGTTGAGGATCAGCGTGGCAGATGTGTTGTTACCTACCCTTACCACCTGAGGGCGGCCCGTCAGAAAGTCCAGTATCTAGTTGCAGAGGGAGGTGTTTAGTCCCAGGGTCCTTAGCTGGGACTAAACATATATGTAATATGGCTTTTCTTTCTGGTTTCCCAGTGATTTTACCCACGCACCGCTAATGTTGGGGATAGAAGCTGTCCAGAAGTTTGTCGGTGTCAGACTTGATGCACCGGTACCGCTTGCCATGCAGAAGCAAAGACAACAGTCTGTGGCTTGGGTGGCTTTCTGGGCCTCCCTTTCACATTGCTTGATATAGATGTCCTGGATGGCAGGAACCTCAGCCCCAGTGATGTGCTGGGCTATCTGCATAACCCTCTGTAGTGCCATGTAATCAAGAGTGGTGCTGTTGTCATACCAAGCAGTGATGCATCCAGTCAAGATGCTTTCAATGGTGCAGCTGCTTAATAACCTTTTGAGGATTTGAGGGCCAATGAAAAAAACTTTTCAACTTCCTGAGGGGGAAGAGGCTCTGTTGCGCCTTCTTCGCGACTGTGCGCATGGACCATTTTAAGTCCTTAGTGATCTCGACCCGTTCCACTGCAGCCCTGTTGATGTGGATGGGGGGGGGCATGCCCCTCCCCCCCATTTCCTGTAGTCCACGATTGTCTCTTTGTTTGATGATTTTTCGCAAATCCCATTCATTTTCCATGTTGATTCAATGTCATCACATAGATCTTTTGGGTTGAAATGACATGGAAACAAAATTGATTTAACCAGTTTTTGCGCAGTAGGATACTTTAAGTAATTTTGTGAAGTCATATCTATCCGTTTCCAAAATAGAATAGAACAAGATGATAGGCCAGAACTCCAATTTTCTACTGTCACATTCTAAACCGATCAGTTCCATACATTTTTTAGAACTTCTGTTTTTTGAGAGTTGACGAGAGTTCCCTTAAACGAAACAAGACATTTTTGCCTGTGAGCCAACAATAGGGCGAACAAGGTGAGGCAGAGCGATCAGAATGTCTTACAGAGAAGTGAGAGAAAAACAGACTTACGGATTCGAGAAGCAACTCGTGTTTTTTCTCACAGCGAGTCATCAACAACAGGTGAGTTTGAACCAGTTGGGGGAAAACTGCTACAAGGATTTACACATGACGAGCAGCACGCTATGTAAACTGCACTTTGATTCTCTTGACAGTGTTTTGGCACGGGAGTCTCTCGCTGATGCAGTGCTGAGGCGAAAACACAGCAGGTGCTCATTCCAAGCAACTGCGGTGGGGACACACATGAACTCTGGGACACCTCTTCATTCTGTGGTTTACTCTGCACACTTACCCTATGCTCGACTTCTAGACCTCACAAACTCAGCTGTAAAACTGCATCTCAGCCTCTGCCACATGCAGCAGTGCAGGCCTGCATTGGCACATAGCACATAAACTATTGCTGCCCCTGCAAACACATGCATGTGGACAACAATTCCATAGCTGTCAAGTAGTCTAAGCTATCAATTCAATTAGAGAATGGTCCCCATGATAATACAAAACTCATTTTTCATATTATCTCAAAATGTTCCACTTCATCGTGACTGATTATGGCATTTGAACACAACAGCTGTCCCTCTTGTATATTGGGCTTGGGCACACAAAACATAGCTTTATGTTCTTCTCAAGACATCATACAGCAGGCCCCAGAATCCTTTGCACAAGGCCCATGGCCCTACCATCAACCTCACATCCCCATACTACTTTTAAACAGCACACCATCTCAACATTCAGCACAGAGGTGGGAGGAGGATATATTCAAGGAAAGGATGGTGAAGTTGTCCAACCCCCCACAAACATCAAACAACAATGGGGATAGCACAGAGGTGGGCCTGTTGACTGCCCCCATAGTCCCCCAGTAGATTGGGTTCATCCACCATGGCAATGGGTGTCTGTGTGGGACCAGGGACCATGACTAAGGAGACATGGTTCGCAGATGACTACACTGATCTGGGTCATCGGATCAGAGCAACAACCATCCCAACTCTGAACATTCACTTCCTGTGCCATGTGAGATATCTTATCCTCTTTCTCAGTTTGTGGGGACGGTTCAACCTTCTAACTCTGTTTCTCTTCTGCCCTTTCTCAATTGCTATTCAATGGTGACTTGAGTGGAGCAGGTGATTGTGGCATAGACAGGATAGGTGATAGATCCCATGGTTCTGCTGGTGATAGCATTCTTAGACATCTCCTGGTGTCTTCACAGTTTTCTATGTTTGGGCATGATATATACAGTACTCTGCAAGCAAACACACACACAGGGGGGCGCAACATTGGTTTTTAGAAGTGTGAGGGACATAACCTTGCGGCCTGGGTGTCCTCCCTAAAGCTAAACCCTTTTGGGGTCACTTTTATTGTAAATAAGAATATAATATGTTTCTAAACACTTCTACATGAATGTGGATGCTACCATGATTCTGGATAATCCTGAATGAATCGTGAATAATGATGAGTGAGAAAGTTAGACACATATCATACCCCCCAAAAAATGCTAGCTTACCCTGTTATTGTAATTGTAATGGTGAGAGGTTAGCATGTCTTGGGGGTATGGTATTTGTGCGTCTAACTTTCTCACTCAACATTAATCACGTTTCATTCAGGATTATCCGTAATCATGGTAGCATCCACATTAATGTAGAAGTGTTTAGAAACATTCTATTCTTATTTACAATAAAAGTGACTCCAAAATGACAATATGTCATTTCTATTTGGCACAAAATAATCTAAAACACAATCTAAAACGCATCCAACAAATTTGTAGAGTCACAAGCTTGATGTAGTCATTGTGTGCTATGAATGTGGGACCAAATACTTGTTACTACACATTCAAGTGAATTTGTCCAAATACTTCTGCTCCCCTAAAATGAGGGGACAATGTACAAAAAGTGGTCTAATTTCTAAAATGTCCACCCGATATGGATGAAAATACGCTCAAATTAAAGCTGAAAGTCTGCACTTTAACCTCATAGTCATTGTTTGGTTTAAAATCCACACTTTTGGTGTATAGAGCCAAAAGAAGAAAAAAATGCTTCACAGTCCCAATAACTACGGAGGGCACTGTAATTCATATCATAGGCCTAGAGCTCTATCATAATGTAGAGCTCTTGTTACTTGCACAGAATATAGCTGGATCAACCCGTCCTGCCCCTAAGGTTCCACCACCCTGCAGCCCCCCAACACACCTCACTCAGCTTTAGGATTTTAGTGAAACATTCATTATTGGTTTCAGGTGTGTTAGGCCTCTGTCTAGAGTGACAACTAGTACAGCAGAACCCCAGGGCCGGGACTGGGCAGCCCAGCAGCTAGGGATTGCCTAAATAGGTATCTCCCCTGACGTGGGCATGTTTGCAATACAGAATCCTTTTGTCGTACAGTATCCCATGTAACGCATCCAGACCTTATGAAAGTTACACTGTATACCTTTAATCTGTAATTAAATCAAATCTAGTGATACATAACTTGACATTTCTGACATCCATTGTGACATAGTGGAAGGCTAACCAACATTACAATTAATGGCAATGCATTTCTTAGCAACTATAAATGCTAGGCTACACAGTTTCTTCAGATAAGTCTCCAGGATCAACATTTCCAAGCAAACAAAAACAGTCAAGGAAGAATCTGTAAAAATGCTGAGATAAAAGAACATACTCTTTGCCAGAATTACAGCCAACCTTCACAAGAGCATGATTTATGCAAATATGTCCTCTTGTGTTTTACACCTCCAGCAGAGACATTACATTTCAGAGTCCATGATATTCCGTTTCACTGGCATCTAGTACGTTCTATGGATGGTCTTAAACTGCAGTAATTTATGACTGAGATTATATGAACATGACTGGGCATTCAAACACATCTGTATCCATTCATCTTCATCAAGAGTGTCTCCCAGGTCTTCCACACAGTTTTGTTTTACATGTTCTGTGTCATCGGAAAAGGCCTCTATCAACCCTTCATACAGTTTGGAAATCAACTTTAGAGGTTTGTCAGACTGCCTTAATATAGTTTCAATATTTGAAGCTTCTGGCTTTGCCAGTGTTTGCTGCACAAAGTGAATAAAGTGTTGCATCTGCAAAAGTTAATCTCAGCTCCATCACAGACTGGACTTCCCTGGTTGCCTGACCCTGCTGAGACTCCAGTCACCATCTGATCATTCTCAGATGAGGCATGACAAAGAATTACCTTGGTGTACATTTATACATGAAATTATCCAAGAATAGAATAACTGCTTCAATAATCGAAATTACCATTATTCCCAGATCCCAGACAGTAGCCCACCCATCAACTCAAGATCAAACTTTGTATCCCATTCACTGGTTGTTATAATATACTGCAACATTCACCTGAGCTTCGAAGACTGGTCTTACCTGGCTGTCTGACCCTGCTGGGACACCTATCATCATCTGATCCTGCTAAGACATGATGAGCATAGTGTTGTGTACCGACTGTACACCATGACAATGTAGAGCTGTTTATACCATGTTACTATGAAAAGTAGGGAATTAGCTAGGGGAACGGACATATCAATAACATTACATTGCTATACTGACAACAACAACAAAAATCACATTGCGCTGTCAAAAAACATCAGAATATCAGTCTTCAATCATTTGGCCGCTGGTTTCATCATTTGATTCAGGTCTAGACTAGTGTGATTGAGGCAAAAATAATAGCTACAGTTAGTGAGCTAGCTACCTAGCTAACGTTAGCCAACTTTTTGCTAGCTCTAATGGTATATCAACTGGCAGAAACTAGCCAAGTTAATTTACTTATGTTGAAACAGGACAAAACAAGGGCTACAAAACATTTCCAAACCCATAACAGCTGTTAGATATTGCTTCCTGACAGATAGCTAGAGGCTAGAGCTGAACTGGCTGTGGTAGCTGCAGTACTAGCTAGCTAGCTAGTTCATTCACTTCAGAGATAACTTCATTCGAGGGGGGATGAAACATGTAGCTAATGCATTACTTAATGTTTCATGTCAGTCACACTACAAACTCAGCACTGTGAAAATATATAAATATATTCTGTCAAGTCAAGTAGCAGTTACCTTGCCAGCTACAGCAATCAAATAAAGAGTAGCCAGTTTCTGCTCTGCTTGCTTTTACAACTCAGAGAAAAAGCACACACAAACAGCTGCCTCTATTCACACGCTCTGTGGTGTCTGTACGGTCCTAAATCCAGCCGGCTGGTACCACCAAACAGCCCACCCGATCGCTCTGAGGCGTCCGCATGTCCTACATCACACCAATGCCTCTTTTTGTATCACAGTGCAATTATAAAACTGGGGGGGACAAAAATGCAATTTCAGAATGTGTGTGTGTGGGGGAGGGGTCATGTTTCCCCCGTCCCCAGTGAAAGTTGTTTCCCTGCACACACACACGAGGAAGAAATCATGCCTGAATAAGATAACAGGAAGAGCCCTTGTGCTGCAGGGAAAGATAAAGATCACATCCATTGTGTGGGTGTGTCTGCCCCTGTGCGACTGTGTGAGTCGTGTGTCCCAGTACTAAATGAAGACTACAGATGACCTGTTACTGTTGCTTACTTAATTGGGAGAGTCCCCAATGTCTCATTGACAAAGCTTGTGTCAAAACCTAGGAGGCTCATGGTTCTCACCACCTTCCATAGACTTACACAGTAATCATGACAACTTCCGAAGGACGCCCTCCAACCTATCAGAGCTCTTGCAGCATGAACTGTACACCCAATCAAAGGATCAGAGAATGAATATCATACTGAAAGCATAAGCTACAGCTAGATAGCACTGCACTGCATAAAATGTGGTGAGTAGAGAAAGACAATAGTTAAACAGTTTTGAACAAATACATTTCTTAAAAAATGAAGGAGAAGCAAGAGTGAGAGAGGCTGCATTCCTAATTCAAAGTCGACAGCCCTCGGGCCTAAACCCTCAGCCCTTGAATTACATTTTACATTGTCACATCCGAGTGTAGCTTAAATGTCCTTTGCGCAAGCAAGGGAGAGTGATGATCAGAGGCGCAACATCCTTGGTGGAAATCTTGAAATTGAGCTTAAAAACAATCAACCTCAGTTATTAATGTACCCTGCAAGCTAACGTAGCTAGCTAGCACTCCTGTCAGGTACCTAGCCAGCTACAGCTGACTAGATAGTTTTATAGTTTGGTCATGTTTTCCAATATGTTTCAGAATTAGCCAATATATGTTTTTTAAATGTATTTTTTATTTAACTAGTTTTGAAGCTAGCTATGTTTTATAGGGTCCTCACTACTAGATTAAGCCAATTTGCCAACACTAAAATCAATGTCATCTATATATATTTTTTGCAAGCTAGCTTCATAATCTGACATGCCGATAAGGCAGTCGTGTTGATTCAATTTGACACTTCGCAGCCACTGGAGTATGACACGTGAGTACAGTTTGCATTGAATTGTGGGTCATATCAACCCCACAAGTGATCAAAGTTCTTAACCCTTAGACTAAATTAGGGACAACGTTAGTAAATTGGACCTCCGATTAGGGAAAGTGTCTAGCGCAAGGGCTGAGGGGAAAAAAACAACGTGTTTGGACTGCAGCTAGAAAGCTAGCTATATCATATTTTTTACACTTTCACTTAAAAATACACTATGCAGAAATCGCTCCGCCATTTCCTGGTTGCTAAAATTCTGATAGTTTGCATAAATTCAGTTTATGTGACAAAACATGCAGGTATAGTAAAGAGAATCATTGTACCTTCTAAATCAAAAATATTGTATTTTCAACTGGTTGAAGCTGGTGTACAAATCAAAAGTAAAAGACGCAAAAACAAAACATAAGAACGGGAAGCATAGAAATAGCGCACCTAGAACAGATCTACCGCTCCTTAGACTTGTTTTTAATGATATTGACAGAGCTATAACATGCACTTTCACTTAAAAATACACTATGCAGAAATCGCTCCGCCATTTCCTGGTTGCTAAAATTCTAATAGTTTGCTTAATTTCAGTTTATGTGACAAAACAAGCAGGTGAAAGTTACATATTGCAGCGAGATAGCGATTGCAGCTAGCTAGTTTAGCCTACTCAACACCCAGCTCAAACAGAGAGGGATGCTACGATAGCTAGCTAGATATGGCTCTTCCAAGTCAAGGTAAGGTTTTATTAATTTATTGCCACCGGGGCCCTCCAATGTAACTGCTAAACTGCTTGTTGTACACTGTTTGCTGTACCCACATTAGTTCTAGTAGCTACAATATTTTTACAAAAGTATGTGTACACTTTTTCAAATTACTGGATATTACAGGTAACAGGAGTATAAAATTGAGCACACAGCCATGAAATCTCCATAGACAAACATTGGCAGTAGAATGGCCTTACTGAAGAGCTCAGTGACTTTCAACATGAAACAGTAGGATGTAAAATGTCTGCCCTGCTAGAGCTGCCCCGATCAACTGTAAGTGCTGTTATTGTGAAGTGGAAACATCTATGAGGAACAACGGCTCAGCCGTGAAGTGATAGGCTATAGAAGCTTACAGAACAGGATCGCCGAGGGCAGAAGCGGGTAGCGAGTAAAAATCGTCTGGTTTCGGTTGCAACACTCACTACCGAATACCAAACTGCCTTTGGAAATCATTCTCTGGAGGGATGAATCACGCTTCAACATCTGGCAGTCCGGCGGACGAATCTGGTTTAACAGATGCCAGGAGAACGTTACATGCCCGAATACTTAGTGGCAACTGTATAGTTCGGTGGAGGAGGAATAAACGTCCAGGGTTGTTTTTCATGGTTTGGGCTAGGCCCCTTAGTTCCATTGAAGGGTAATCTTAACACTACATCATACAATTACATTCTAGATGATTCTGTGCCTTCAACTTTGTGCCAACAGTTTGGGGAAGGCCCTTACCTGTTTCAACATGACAATGCCCCCGTGCACAAAGCGAGGTCCATACAGAAATGGTTTGTCGAGATCGGTGTGGAAGAACTTGGCTGGCTTGCACAGAACCCTGACCTCAACCCCATCGAACACCTTTGCGATGAATTGGAATGCCAACTGCGAGCCAGGCCTAATCGCCCAACATCAGTGCCTGACTAATGCTCTTGTGGCTGAATGGAAGCAAGTCTCAATATTCCAACATCTAGTGGAAAGTCTTCCCAGAAGAGTGGAGGCTGTTATAACAGCAAAAGGGGGACCAACTCCAAATTAAAGCCTATGATTTTGGAATGAGATTCTCGATGAGCAGGTGCCCTGCTTTGTCTAGCGGTTAGCGGTTATGGTATAACATTTTGGCTTTGGTTTTTTCGCCAGGTCGCAAAATAGCTCACAGATGCGAGAAGTAATCCGAAAATGAGCAGAGTGATCATGCTGTTTGTATGTGGCTGCTATGAAAGTGAACTATATTTGGGGATGATCAGGGGTGTATTCATTCCTCTGATTCTGTTGAAAATTGTTTCTTAAACAGAAGCAAATGGAATGAAACGGGGATGAACATACCTGAATTTGTCCAATAGAAACTCTCATTTGCAACTGTTTGGACTAATGATTATACCCTAGATCAGCTAGATGCAGGCAAGAGCGTGCAAGGCAGTATTGAATGTGTCTGTGTCTGTCACCTCGATTACTCAAATGTTTCTCTCAACCTATGTTGTAAATGTTCATTTGTAGGCTAGGTGGTAGCAACCTCATGATGGGTATAGGGAACATTTGAGTATCATGTAGTAGCCTAAACCTATTGATGTTCCATTGAGCTGGGTGAATGGAAAATAAATAAAAATCATCCAATATGCTGTAATAAAAATAAGGTCATGCTCATGAAAAAATAATCTTGAACAGCACTGACCGCCACTGCAGTGTAGGTATGTGTAGGCCTACGCTTCAGAACTGATCTAAAGACAGAGATAGCATACTGTGCTTCGGTTTTCCTGTAGTTGCTATGGTGGGTAAATTATGTGTTGAAAACATGTCCGGTCTTGGCTCTTCTCGTTTTATGTTTTCGGTTGGCTTTGGAACTTGAAAGTGTTGTTTGGAATATTCAAGCCTAACGCTCCTCAATTGTGATCCTTTTTTAATTTGTATAAAGTCTTCGAGGGGGTGGGGGGTGTCCTCTGTGGCACTACCTGGTGGCTCCCGCCTGTCAGCGGTGAGGGTGACCTAGACGAATTGATCCTGTCGAAAATAGAACAAAAGATTTTGATCAAGCCCTTGCATAAGTATCTGTGTGGCGCCACGCACCCCCTACACCTTCTTCACTTTTTATTTTCCTGTTCTTATTTACGACAAAGGATGGGGACAGACTGTACACAGAAAAGCCCCCAAATCCCCACCCCAGACATCACCGACTCTACGTCAACCCAAGCCGCCTTCTCTCTCTCTCTCTCTGTCTATTTCCCTTTATCCCCCCCCCCCCCCCCCTCTCTGCAAACAATAGAACTGTGGTGGTGACAGAGGAATGTGGGACGGAGGAATGTGAGTGTTTTGGGGCAGTTTCATTTCAGCATCTGAACCAGTCTGGAATGTTTGGAAAAAATGAATCACCTCTTTACCTCCAAGCCACTGTCAAGGCCGTTATCTCAATACTAAAAAAAAATACACTACATGAGCACGTTTGGGGGCAGTTTGACCGACACGCATGCACACACACATACACAAACGTCTCTAAACTAAACCCCAGAAGACAGGATGCTGTACCTTGCAAACAGGAAGTAGTACCTTGTGATGGGTTGAAAACACAGGAAGTTCGTATCATCATGCCTGAAATTCTTGCATTGTGTTCTCTGCGCAGACCAAGACACGCACAAGTACACACACACACACAACACAAATGACGAACGACACCCACACTAAAGGCCACTGAAATATTAACCATGAATACATGGTACAGTAACAGTTCCAAAGGTGGTTAGTTGGATGAGCAGATACACACGGTCATACATTTGATGATAAGTAATTTAGAACTGCAGACAGGAATATTTCCCACGAGCCAGGCTTTAGCTGCCAACAGACAGTCAGCCAAATTACAATATTCAAAAAACTGGAGACATAGCACTTATAAGCAGAAACAGGCACGGGCTGGAGAGCAACCAAGATTTACATTTTAAAAAAAAATCTAAATATGAACATACCAATATGTTTTTCATAACTTCTCGCAAAACCGAGTAAGTGACACTGCCCAATTTCAATTCAACTACTTCAGTAAAATGAATTCTCTATAACCAGTATTACATCCAACCATTTAATGCGGATTAATTTCCTGACTGATAGCAACCAATGAATGTCCAGTGAAGTCCACAAAGCATATTGCATGTACAGTAACATCATAAAAGTTACATGACCTACAACATGGTCAGCCAAGTTAACAGCCAAGTTGACATTTTCGGAGCACTTATTAACAACTATTGCTTTAGGACCACAGAGAGTCGCAAAGAAAACAGGAGCTGCCTCCACCATTCCATCACCATTTCAACATCATCAGATCTCTTCTGCTTAGTCCAATACAGGGACAATTAAAACATACAAACAACTATTTAGTCCAATCAAAGTCAACTGAATGTGATGAGGCTGTCCATGGTTCTGATTTATGTGTGCATGTGTGTGCCTGCACAGTCGTGCAAGTAGGCAAACATGTTGACTCACCCAACTTGTAGAGAAACGCCAATGCCATCCTCCTCCCTTCCATGTTGACGAAACGGTCTGTCACTCTGTCATACAGTACACACTTTTATTTGTTGTTGTCCTTGGCTACCTGGCTAAAATGTTATCTCGCTAGCCTAACATCCATTCATGGGCAACGTTAGCTAGTTAACATTAGCCTTCTACATCCTCTCGGGCCAGGGGGCACAACAATGTATGAATTAATGGTTTGATCAGAATCGCCATTATAATCATTGGCCAGCACTGAGAATTAAGTTTTAAAAAATAAAAAAAGTTCAAAACCCTATTTCCATCTATGTTAAATTTCGGAAAGGGCCACTTTTAGCTAGCTAGCTAGCCACCGGCGGACAACAATTCAAGTTTTTCTGTCAACGCTGATTGACAACTTTTTTTATTATTTTTTTTGTTGTCAAGGGCTCGCATGCGTTCTCCAGTAAAATACACATATCCTTTTGCGAGTTAAAGGGAAATTATGAAACACAGATTTCCCTTGACAGACATGAATACACGCTGCCCGACGCATGAAAAAAGTGACGACGGGCTGTTATAAATGCCGACAGACAATTTTTTCGTTGGACATTGAGATCTATTTGTGTCGGTATTGTATTATGTATTATGCGGGAAGTTGCGGTGGAAACGTATTTATGCGCAAAATATTGATATAATACCTATATCGAAGTAGGCTAAACTTGGGAGTCATGGGATGATATCTGTGGCCCTCCCTCCACGACTCGGGAAATGCAGTTTATTAGGCTACAGATTGGTGAAAGTGCACGTGATGAGCTTGATGCTCCTTTCCAATAGATATCGAGGGTCCTATTCTGGTGACATGATGATCGATGTGGCTACCATTTGACAAATAAAGAGAATATCGCTCAACAGCTTTTGTGACGAAACCATCAGTAGAGATGAACATGTGATGGGAACCGTTTAACTTGAATTTTTCATTTGGCGGTACATGGGAATTAAAACGTAAACGTTATTTTGACGTGCACTACTTTTATCTGCAATAAGTCCGTTTGATGGAAACATCTCTGGTGGGAAAATGAGCATATTATTTTATCCAGATTTTAGAATATGTGCATGAAATTCTGTCGCAAATTGGACGGAAAACCTATCTTCAAAGTGCGGCCGAAATTGAACCCTATTCCCTATAGTGATCAATTTTTTCGATGTTCTGTAAACTACGTGATGTAGCCCTCATCTCTACTCAGGTTTTCTGGAATGATGCCAAGAAAAGCAAAAAAAAACGGTCCAATCGAGTAGCATTGTTGAGGCCCTTTGCTTCAATAGGAGCTAAAAGGAAGAAGTAAAGTAAGGTGCCAACTTTATTGGTTAGGCTCGAATCCAGCCATGATATAAGGTGTAATGGGTAGGATCAAGTTCCCAAAAGAGCAAGGTTCTAAAGAGACTGCATAATTCAGAGAAAGCAAGGTGACAAGAGAGTGAGTGAAAGTTAGATACTCTTACTCTAGCGTGAAGGTGGGTCAAGCACATCATAAAACATAAGTAAATGGTTGAAAAAGAAAGGGGGAAAAAAAAGGGGAAGGGAGGAAAGAGGTAGTGCTGAGTGCCCTGACTAGAGGGATTATACATCTCTGATGGGGTGTATGAACAGCTGTTTCTCTCTCACTCCAGATGTATGTCAGGGAGAGGGGCCACAGAGACAAGGGTACACAAGAGGCTTGAATTATCCGAGCATGTACTGTACGTTATGTATATTTTCTATAATATGTGTCTGTAGCAGTGGAGGCTGCTCCACTGGAATGGATGATACCCATGTGTTTGGTACCATTCCATTCAATGCATTTTGGCCATTATTATGATCCATCCTCCGCTAGTTATTTTCCCCCTCAATCTATACAGAGTACCCCATAATGACAAAGCAAAAACAGGTTTTTAATACATTTTTGAAAATGTATAAACAATTAAAAATGGAAATATCACATTTACATTAGTATTCAGAACCTTTGCTCAGTACTTTGTTGAAGCATCTTTGGCAGCAATCCTGACTTGTCTCCCAGTCCCTGCGGGGGGGGGGGGGGGGGGGTCATCATAGCACATCCATCTGGTGACATTTTCCTTTACCTGAATGGAGCATTTGGGGAAGGAAAGTGTGACAGAAAGCTTGTTTCACAACATAATCTATTTGTATGATCGCCTAGAAATAGGCCTACAGCACAAATACAGGAAAACAATTGGCACAATTTTTCATATATCAAACTACTTATCATATAAAGCATAATATAAAATGTATATTATATTGAATATTTCAGAAATAAATAGGACTGACAAATCGTTAACACAAAGTTAAGGGCACCAGATGATCCAACAGGGCATATATAGTGTGCCAAAGACTTAACATTTGTTCTGTGCTGGTGAAGAATTCATAACTTTGGAGAGACGGGATGGTTCTAACACTTTTAGCATTTTTGTCAATTTCTCAGAGATTGTTTGAGCTGCTACATTCAAAATGTGATAGGAACGGCTTCCATCTGTCTGCTACCAATAGGTATAGGTGTTATCTCTCTAAATCAAACAGACAAGGAGTAAAATGCTACAATTTATGTCACCTCCCAGGTCAGTTGTAACAGGGCCTGGGGTGAAATGTAACAGTTAAAAAAATGCAAAAATCATGATATGCAACGAAATATTGAAAGCCTTACTGAGACCATGAGAACAACATTGCCACGTCCCCTTAAGGATAGGACCCTTTTTTTTCAATTTTCACCTAAAATTACTTACCCAAATCTAACTGCCTGTAGCTCAGGACCTGAAGCAAGATATGTATATTCTTGATACCATTTGAAACGAAACACTTTGAAGTTTGTGGAAATGTGAAATTAATGTATGAGAATATAACACATTAGATCTGGTAAAAGATAATACAATGAAAAAAACATTTCACTGTAACAGCTACTGTAAATTGAACAGTGCAGTTAGATTAACAATAATTAAAACTTTCTTGTTCTTGCTACTTAAAATGTCATGCTAATCACATTAGTGCACATTAGCTCAACCGTCCTGTGGGGGGGGACACCGATACCATAGAGGGTAACATTTTGTGCAGCAGAAATAATAAAATAATAATGAAAATCATAAAATGTGTATTCTTTTTTTACGTTCCATTAACTGGCCCTTCTCAACCACTACAACAACATCTGGACTAAACAACAACATCTGGACTAAACAACTGAATGTGGTGTCCCTTATGTAAAAAAAACCTCATGAATTCCACAAGTGAACACGTGTCATTTTCTGTGAAGTTAATGTGATAAAATGTGACAACGTGAGCATGTGAGACATTGAAGGGACATTTGATTATCTGACACAGGTTGCCACGGCAGGAGTTTGCCCTGGGTAAAAAGTAATTGCATTTGGTTTGGAACCGGGCTGCCTCCCGGGCGTGAACCAGGTGCCCCGCTCAACGCCCACGGCGAAGTTGGCTCAAAACAAAAGTGACATACTATAGATTAAGCAAGTGGATGTTCTCAAGACACTTGTTCTATCAGTCGTCAGGACGTCACGATGGTCCCAGATGATCCCAAACCATTATAATAAAGTAATGGTATGGTGGTTTTAAAGTAAGTGGTAAACTGTTCATCTAAAATATAACTCCACCTGGGATTTGACCGTATAACCACTGGATTTGAGGTGTGCTGATCTTCCTGCAGCACCAACATGTCTGGCAGCATTCCTCCTGTGGCAATTTGCATGCCCAGCACCCAGACCTCCTTAGGCTAACCCTGACCCTTGCAGCCATGAGCTATCTTCAATTTTTAGCCACATGATCAAACTTTAGCATTGATAGCGTACATATAATATATCTACACACTGGTTATAAACCTGATAAGTTTGGTGAACGACAAAGCAGGTGATGCTATCTGCAAAATACATTTGGTCAATTTGTTTAATTTCTTACCTCAAAATCATATTTTTTTCAATAAAATCGGCAGTCTATCACAGGGTCTTGCTTCTTCACAATAAATAGTGCACAGTGAGTCACATGATTCTAGCTTGTTCCTGATTAGAGATATTGAGAGTGTTACAACTGTCCTGTGTTACAACCATCCGCGGTCTCTCCTAACTATCCCCGCTATGATAACCTTTCAGAGGAGTATACACTAAGTCTGAGTCCCAAATGGCACCCTATTCCCTACATAGTGAATAAGGAGGCATTTGGGACTCAGCCTTCACTACTGTGTGCCCTTTTCTGATGTGTAACACAGGGGATTTACATATATCTACCTATTCCTGTAGTCGATAGTACGGCACATTTATATACGCGAGGGGAGGTCCTCGGGACTAATCTGAAACACACAGGTTCTCTAACATCAGGGAGTGGAGCATGGGAATAATAGGCAGAGGTATAGTGAACAACCCACAAATATTTGACACCATAATTTCATCTTCAGCTCCAGGCATACATGTTCCTTGGAAGCTCTAGCTCGTACTGATTCCCTATCACAGGACATAAAAAAAACTTTAGGGGACAGACAACTCCTCAATTCTATTCAATATATGCCTGAGCTATGGCATAACACAGATCAGATCAATTACTCGTGTTCACAGAACATGTTGCACAATACTCTCACGAGGGAATGCCAAGGGGAGAAGGAGAGTGGGTCAAATTGGCATATGGGTACTCTTGCCATACACACTTACAAAATCCCCGGATATACTTCAGAATGTGGACTAGCCCAATGTTGCCACTCCCATCCTCCCTGCGCATACCAACCTTCTCATGGTAATGCGACTATGTAGAACAACAAGAACAGCCATGTTAAATACTGAAAGCCACACCCGTAATTACAATCAACAGAGGCACAAGGCTGCATTCATCAACTCAACAGTTCCACCCTGTCATATCTTTCCCCTCGATTTTTGAAATGTGTCCTCACGTTTAACCAAGGAAGCAAAAAGTTTGCCACGCTGACCCTCAACATGTGAGCCCCTCAGGGGTGCATGCTTAGTCCCCTCCTGTACTCCCTGTTCACCCACGACTGCTTGGCTGCGCACAAGTCCAACGCCATCATTAAGTCTGCTTAGACCACCTATAGAGAGGAGGTCAGTGATCTAGCAGTGTGGTGCCAGGACAACAACCTCTCTCTTAACATCAACAAGACAAAGGAGCTGATCGTGGACTACAGGATACGGAGGGCCGAGCACACCCCTATCCACATCGATGGGGCTGTAGTGGAGCGTGATGAGAGCTTCACGTTCCTTAGTTCCACATCACTAAGGAATAAACATTGTCCACCCAGACATTTGTGAAGAAGGTACGACAATGCCTCTTCCCCCTCAGGAGGCTGAAAATTTCAAAAATCAGATCCTCAATGTTCTACAGATGCACCATTAAAGGCATCTTGACTGGTAGCATCACTGCTTGGTATGGCAAATGCTTGGCATCCGACTGCAAGGCGCTACAGAGGGTAGTGTGTATGGTCCTGCCAGGACTTCTATACCAGGCGGTGTTAGAGGAAAACATTTGTCAAAGACACCATCCACCCAAGTCACAGACTGTTCTCTCTGCTACCGCATGGCAAGCGGTACCAATGCACCAGGTCTGGAACCAACAGGACCCTGAACAGCTTCTACCCCCAAGCCATAAGACTACTAAATAGTTAACCAAATAGCTAACCAGACTATCTGCATTCACCCTCTTTGCACTAACACTGTTGCTACTATTTATTATCTATCCTGTTGCCTTGTCACTTTACCCCTACATATATGTACATATCTACCTCAATTACCTCATACCCTTGCACATCAACTCAGTGCTGGTACCCTGTGTATATAGTCAAGTTATCATTACTCATTGTGTATTTATTACTCGTGTTATTTTCTTTCTATATTTTTCTCTCTGCATTGTTGGGAAGGGCCTGTAAATTAAGCATTTCACTGTAAGTCTACACCTGTTGTTTACGGAGCTTGTGACAAATTACATTTGATTTGATTCTGTAACACAACACTTTGCAGCCCGTGGGCCGACCCCTGCTGTAGAACGACAGGAACAGCCACCGGCACTGACAGAGGCATAAGGCTCAACAGTGCCACCCTGTTACACATGTACCATCCATGTGATGTGGTGGAAACCTGGGATTCTGGCCCTGAGTCACCTTACCACCCAGAGAGGAATGGCTTACTGCACTATGCTTCTGTGTTTGTAGTTAGTCCTTACAGTAGAATCCATAGGCCACCTCTGAGTTCAACAGATACACAGTAAGTACAGTGCTGCCATCTGCTGGGCATTGTGAGTAATCAAGGGAGGCTAATGTATGAGGCGCCAACAGTTTTCCCTCCTAGAAATAGAAGTGTTTCTCAATCTCAACCCAGTCTTCGGTGACCACAAATCACTAGTTTTACACGTGGTCCATTCCAACACTAACACACCTGATTGAACTAGCCCAACTAATAATCAAGCTCTTGTGATTAGTTGAGTCAGGTGTGTTAGTGTTAGAATGGATCAAATATTGAGAACAGTGGCCTATAGAGGCCCTCATGTCCTGAGCATGTATTCCAGCATTAGATGGGGTTAGCTAAGTGGCTAGCTGGGACAGTCTGACATAGGGATCCTCCTTGCACTGCTCTTCCTGCCTCCTCTCTCTCCTCCCTGCCTGCTGCTCTTGACTGCCCCCTTTAGGTGGCCCAGAAGACTGCACATGGCCCCAGCCCCCAAGTGCCTGTAGAGCCGGGAGGAAGCAGTACCCAGAGGTATGTAGGGTAGGGTCCACTGGGGGCAAGGTGAAGGGGGTGGTGGTGGTGGGCCTGTACGCTGGAGGAGGGTCTTCATTCTCACTGGGTGGTGAGCAGGTGGACATAGAGCTAGGTTGGGGTGGGAGGAGCTCTGACTTGGGCCATGCCATGATGACGACATTGTTGCCGTTGTTGTTACCAATGTTCTTACTGTCGTTCGTTGTTGATCTGGACAGGCCAGCACTGATCTGAGGCATCGCCACATAGCCCTCACTCGACTCCAAGGGGGATGGGGCAGACCTCTCCGAGGAGGAGGGAGAAGAGGGGTCAGAGTTAGAGAGAGTGTTGTCGGACTCCTCACAGGGAGGCTCCAGACTCAGAAACTCACTCGGCGCCGGTGAACTGTCACCACACAAGATGTAAGGGCCACTGAAGCTGAATCCGGATGAGTCTAGAGCAGGAGGGCAAGATCTGTCCACAGACAACAGAAGTATTGAGGAATAGTTTTGGTCATACTTCTTCCACTCCTCCTTGGTAATGGAATGGAACAGTCCATTGGCCTTTACATCTGGGGTCAACCACAATGGATTATCTGAAGAGCTGCAACACAAGAGTGAGTTACGGCTTAGGGTTGAGCCAGGTCACCGTGTGTACGAGTATTATTTTAGAAGTGTTGGATAGTGTTTTACCAGCTAAAGCTCTCCAGTGTCTGTACGCTGCAGATGTAGGTATTTTCACTTCTCTCACTCTCGGGAAATAACAACCTATCAGGAGACTTCTGGGAAAGAGAGGACATACCATTATCTGTGAATGATGAACTATGAAAGATGGATGCATGGAGGCACGTGCACAGATAGAGGTCTACCTGAGCCCGAGCACCTGCGCCTTTGCCCTTCCACACCCGTTTTCCCTCACACTCGCCCTTTTGGGTGGCGGTATATTTTTTGTATACCGTTTGTCGTTGTTGTTCTGAACCCATTGCCCCCAAGTCGTCGTGACATCGTCAAGTTCACTAGCTAGCAGATGTACATCAATCGACATTCAGAGGCACTATAACTAGCTTGCTTACAATTTTGTAAATGAATGTAAATAGGCCAATGCTAAAACATGTTTACATTTTCACTACAGAGGCTGTTAGTAGGTTATGAATTTTGAGATATGAATTGCCCCTTTTTTCATTTGGAGCACCAGCCCCCTGAAAGGTCTGTGCACAGCCCTGGATACATACATTGTCATTTATAGTGGTTATGAAAAATATTTTTTGTTCACAGTCTAAGACAATTTTTTATTATTATTGAGTGCAGTTGTCATATGGCTGAATAGTCCACAGTGAGATGCTTTGCGAATAATGCTGGATGAATACTCAGCCATTCAGATGTATTCAGACTGACCTTAATGACCTCTCCCAGTGCCTTGCTCTTGAGGGGCGACGGGACAGACACCTCCCACAAGACTAGCCTCCTACAGACAGAAAACGAATGGATGGAATGGATGGGAAAATGAACGAATAGAATGACAGGTAACTGCCAAAATAAAGGATAGGGTGTTGGACCACCATGAGCCAGAACAGCTTCAATGCACCTTGGCATAGATTCTACAAGTTTCTGGAATTATATTGGAGGGATGCGACGCCATTCTTCCACGAGAAACTACATAATTTGGCATTTTGTTGATGTTGGTGGAAAATGCTGTCTCAGGCGCCGCCCCAGAATCTCCCATAAGTGTTGGGTTTTGGGTTGGGTTGAGATCTGGTGACTGAGAAGGCAATGGCATATGGTTTACATTGATTTCATGGTTTACGTTGTTTTCATTCTCATCGTGACCACTCGTGGCCTGTGGATGGGTTATTGTCATCCTATGTAGCCAAAATAATGGTCTGCCCAGCATTTTTATACATGACCATAAGCATGATGGGATGTTAATTGCTTAATTAACTCAGAAACCACACTTGTGTGGAAACACCAATATACACTACTTTGTATTCCTCATTTACTCAAGTGTTTCCATTGTTTTGGCAGTTACCTGTAGTTTAACACTAGTAATAACACAAGGGTGAATTCAAATGATAGAAAAACAATAAAAACAGTTGGAGAAGTCTGAGTAATCACCTGTGACAGGCTGGTATGGTAACATATAGAGTGATGAAGACAATGGCCACCAGTACACTGATGAAGACGTAGAGGAAGGTGGTGATGGACCAGGAAGCTACCAGGAGACATGGGACAAAACATGCATATGTAAGAGTGGAAAATGTAGTTGATGATGATTGATGAGTAATTGATTAGTAGTGTCTGGAAATTCCTGTCTGTCACGTGAACTGATTGAGATGGCGGTTGCTTCAAGAGAACAAAGTCACATTTTGTCAGCTCCTGTATGCTGCCTTCATCAAGTCTAGTCTTAATTTCTTCTCGTTTCACTCTCTGAACCCTCCAAACAGCATGTTACACACATTTCAGTATTATGGTAGTTCAATGATAAAACATCAAATTCATCCAAGCTCATTGTTCACATGAAAGCAAATATCATGACTTCAGATTAGACTAACACATGGAAGCAAAGAAAACGCTCTTCAATACATAATGAAAGTCTCTGTTTTTGAAAACCTTCTTCAAGGGATTTGAACTTTGGTGCTTTTTCATTCAGCATCACATTATAGTTTTTTGAGCTCCACCCTTTTGATATGGATCACATCCCCTCATTTGTACTTGTTTTGTTCAGACTGGTTATCTCTGATGATAAAATATGTTTTCAGAGTTATAGGCCAAAAAATAATAGAAATAGCTTGGTCCAAGTTTGTGCTCTTGCCAACTCCATTGCTGTCATTATCAAGCCATATATAGCAAATGACATGACAATGAATTGGAGTTGGCATGATGGCAAAAAAATCAGGCTAGAATAGAATAATAGAATATTATTAAAAACATGCTTCAACTAGGAGATACAATCTAGGTCCATTACCTGGTTGTGAGGTCCACTCCACTGGGTCGGTCCATTCTGAGGGGGGTCCTTCGAAAGTATCACCCCTTCCCGGGACCACCAGAGCTCTCACCTTAACCAGGTAGCACTCAGAGGGGCGCAGGGACCCCCCCAGGATGGAGAGTGAGAGGGACCCCTGGGAGACATTGATTAACCTAGTATCCTCCTGAAAAAGAAAAGGTTGGACAGAACCAAGTGAGACATCAGTCATCATCAAATGATCTGTTCATGAGATGCTTAAAAAAGCAAGTCTATCTCGCTTGATGAGCGTTCTTTAGATGATGACCTAGAGATTATCAAATGTAATACTGAACATGAAAAGACATTGCTTTTGGATCATCCCACTTCCTGTGAAATTATAGCACAAAAATAGATCAAATACTTATCCTACCTGAGTGTCATTACTCCAGTAGTGCACCTGATAGGTGAATTCAAAATTTGATTTTGGCGGATTCCATTTTAGAATCCAGTTCCCATCTCTCGCTTCTATCTGCACGTGGAGTGGACGGTTTGGACGAACTGTATAGAGAGATACATCAAAAATCAGACATCAAGAAACTTTAAAGAGATTGAACTTGATCTTAAACAGGCTGGTGTGATTATATTCAATCTCTCTCTATCCCAGTCTGCTGTTCCCACATGCTTCAAGATAGCCACCATTGTCCCTATACCCAAGAATGTAAAGGTAACGGAACTAAATGACTATCGCCCAGTAGTGCTCACTTCTGTCATCATGAAGTGCTTTGAGAGACTAGTTAAGGATCATATCACCTCCACCTTACTTGTCACCCTAGATCCACTTCAATTTGCTTACCACCCCAATAGGTCCACAGACGATGCAATCGCCATCACACTGCACACTGCCCTATCCCATCTGGACAAGAGGAATACCTATGCAAGAATGCTGCTCAGCATTCAACACCATAGTATAATCCAAGCTCATCATTAAGCTTGAGGCCCTGGGTCTGAACCCTGCCCCCCTGTGCAATTGGATCCTGGACTTCCTGACGGGCTGCCCCTAGGTGGTGAAGGTAGAAAACAACAACTCAACACTGGGGCCCCACAAGGGCGCGTGCTCAGTCCCCTCCTGTACTCCCTGTTCACCCATGACTGCGTGGCCATGTGCGCCTCAAACTCAATCATCAAGTTTGCAGACGATACAACAGTAGTAGGCTTGATTACCAACAATGACGAGACATCCTACAGGGAGGAGGTGAGGGCTCTGGGAGTGTGGTGTTAGGAAAATTACCTCTCACTCAACATCAACAAAACAAAGAAGATGATCGTGGACTTCAGGACACAGCTGAGGGAGCACCTCCCTATCCACATCGACGGGACAGCAGTGGAGAAGGTGGAAAGTTTCAAGTTCCTTGGCGTACACATCACTGACAAACTGACATGGTCCACCCACACATATAGTGTGGTGAAGAAGGCAAACTGACATGGTCCACCCACACAGATAGTGTGGTGAAGAAGGCAAACTGACATGGTCCACCCACACAGATAGTGTGGTGAAGAAGGCAAACTGACATGGTCCACCCACACAGATAGTGTGGTGAAGAAGGCACAACATCCCCTCTTCAACCTCAGGAGGCTGAAAAAAATTGGCTTGTCACCTAAAGATGCACAATTGAGAGCATCCTGTCAGGCTGTATCACCACCTGGTACGGTAACTGCAGCGCCCACAACCGGAATCAGCAGAAAATTGTGCCTGTGATACCACAATACAAACTCCAGGTGGCAGCACTGATACACAATCACTGAGGCAGTATATATATCATCATTAATTGAGTATCAGCTATGAAATTTTATTCTCCTTCAAATATCACCCCTGTGTCGGAGTGAAAATTACTCACTGTTTTTATGTGTTTTAAACGTTTTGCTGTTGCATGTGGGGATGAGCTCCACCTCTAGCTGTTCTGAGTCTGGGACAGGGAAGGAGCAGCTGTATTTGAGTATTGGACCCCTGGACGGAGCGCTGACCATGGTGTTAACACAGCATTTCTGGGCTCTGGAGAGATGGCGAAAGGGATAGATAGAGAAGAGGGAGGACAATGCTGTGAAGGAGAGTAGACATCCTTGAGACTGAAGTGAACTATTTTGTCTCTCATCCATGGGCACCCACACGTGAACGCATGCACAAACGCACACACACACAGTGCTTTGGCAGCAGATCCTAACTCACGGTGCAGTGTGGTTGCGTTTGCAGGACAGATGGAAGGTAAGGAACTGAGCCAGGTCTCTCTTCACCTCCCAGCTGCATGTCACCACTTTCTCGTCATCCACCACACACTGCGCACTGGAGGGGCCTGGCACAGGGTCTGCGTGAGGGAGGGAAGGGAGGTGAGGGAAAGAGGGAGGGAGGGAGAAGAGAGAGACAGAGAGAGAGTCAATTAGGGAGGACGTGAGTGAACAAAATGGAAGAAGACATTGATGCACGACTGAGCAATGCTGTTCCAAACACATGACATGATGAGATCACAATGCCCTGACACCTCCACATAAATCACACACAATGCTATAAAGTCACTCATAAGAATTTAATTACAAACTCATTACAATCCTATAAAACTAATACATTAGGATGAAGTATGTTTATGTACAATTAATTCGGAAAGTATTTAGACACCATTACTTTTTCCACATTTTGTTACGTTACAGCCTTATTCTAAAATTCATTAAATAGTTTCTTTCTCCTCAATCAACACACAATACCCCATAATGACAAAGCAAAAACAGGTTTAGACATTTTTGCAGACAAAAAAAAAAAATTTAAAAATGAAATATCATATCTTCTTGTGTATGACGCTACAAGCTTGACACACCTGTATTTGAGGAGTTTCTCTCTTTCTTCTCTGCAGATCCTCTCAAGCTCTGTCAGGTTGGATGGGCACAGCTATTTTCAGGTCTCTCCAGAGATGTTCGATTGGGTTCAAGTCCAGGCTCAAGGACGTTCAGAGACTTGTAGGGAAGCCACTCCTGCGTTGTATTGGCTGTGTTGCCTTGTTTCAAGGTGAATCTTCATCCCAGTCGGTGGTCCTGAGTGCTCTCGAGCAGGGCTTCATATTTCCCTCGATCCTGACTAGTCTCCCTTTCCCTGCCGCTGAAAAACATCCCACAGCATAATGCTGCCACCACCATGCTTCACCGTAGGGATGGTGCCAGGTTTCCTCCAGACATGACGCTTGGCATTCAGGCTAAAGAGTTCAATCTTGGTTTCATCAGACCAGAGACTTTTGTTTCTCATCATCTGAGAGTCCTTTAGGTGCCTTTTGGCAAAATCCAAGCGGGCTGTCTTGTGCCTTTTACTGAGGAGTGGCTTCCGTCTGGCCACTCTACCATAAAGGTCTGATTGGTAGAGTGCTGCAGAGATGGTTGTCCTTCTGGAAGTCTCACCCATCTCCACATAGGAAATCTGAAGCTCTGTCAGAGTGACCATCGGGTTCTTGGTCACCTCCCTGACCAAGGCCCTTCTCCCCCGATTGCTCAGTTTGGCCTGGGGGCCAGCTCTAGGAAGAGTCTTGGTGGTTCCAAACTTCTTCCAATTAAGAATGATGGAGGCCACTGTGTTCTTGGGGACCTTCAATGCGGAATACATTTTTTGGTACCCTTCCCCAGATCTGTGCCTCGACACAATCCTGTCTCGGAGCTCTGCAGACAATTCCTTCAACCTCATGGCTTGGTTTTTGCTCTGACATGCACTGTAAACTGTTGGACCTTATATAGACAGGTCTTTCCAAATAATGTCCAATCAATTGAATTTACCACAGGTGGACTCCAATGAATTTAAACATTTCAAGGATGATCAATGGAAACTTGATGCACCTGAGCTCAATTTCGAGTCTCATAGAAAAGGGTCTGAATACTTATGTAATTAAGGTAATTATTATTTTTTTATTACTGTTTTCACTTTGTCGTTATGGGGTATTTTGTGTAGATTAAAACCTGTTAAGGATATGGCAGACATACGCCCCCTTTGGAGAGATTGGGTACCCCTAGTAAACTGGAAAAAAAATCTGTCAAAAATTGCTAATATATGCAAATAAAAATTATTATTGGATAGAAAACACTCTAAAGATTCTAAAACCGTTGGAATTATGTATGTAAGTATAGCAGAACTCACAGGGCAGGCATTCTTCCAAACTAGTTTTTGTGGCCATGAAAGTTGGAGCAACTTTGACGTCATGGCCCCCACCCTTCCCAACCAGTTATGATTCTGGACACTTTCTATCTCTTCCGCTAGATGTCCTCTTTCAGTAGAGCTTTGAATCGTTCAAATCCCGCGAGAATTGACCCTATGGGAGTGAAATTAGTGCGTGCCACGAGAGAATAGGCTGTGCGTATGGGCGCGAATTGGTCCCAGCCATTCCTTTGTTCCAGCACTCAAGAGAAGGGCAGACGATGGCCGATTGAATTGAAGTTTGTTTTGCATGTCTAAAACATCATAAAGCTTGCTTCTGCACTTAGTTTGACCTGTTTAGTCGACATATAATATGTAATTTTGAAGTTTTGATGTGCAACTTTTCCGGACCAGAGGACGTTTTGGGTGCATTTCAGCTGATGTTATTAGCAGTAGCTAATACAAAGACGCAAGACTTGAAACCAAACGATGTATTGGGTAAGTATGAAGCCTTCCAGAACATTCTGAACGAAGACCATCGAAGGTAAGGGAATATTTATGCTTAAATCTGTGTTTCTGTTGACTCCAACATTACGTAGAAATGTAGCTTGGAACTGAGCGCTGTCTCAGCATATGGAATAGTGTGCGATTTCTGTAACGTTAAAAATAAATCTAACACAGCGGTTGCATAAAGAAGCAGTGTATCTTTCTAACTATATGTAGAACATGTATATTTAGTCAAAGTTTATGATGTCTATTTACGTTATCTTGCCGCGCTACATAGATTTCCTGCGGGCATTTTTGAGTAATTTCTGAACGTGAACTCACTGTAAATGGACATTTATGGATATAAATGGCATATTATTGAAAAAAAAAATATGTACTGTGTAACATGTCATATTACTGTCATCTGATGAAGATTTTCAAAAGGTTAGTGAGCGATTTATTTTTTAATCCTGCGTTTGTTGATTGCATGTTTTGGCTATTCAAATGAGCTGTGTCTGGTGGTGGTTTTACATATATATGTGCTATGTTTTCGCCGTAAAACATTTTAGAAATCTGACTTGCTGGCTAGATTAACAAGGTGTTTATCTTTCATTTGAGCTATTGGACTTGTTAATGTGTGGAGGTTAAATATTTTTAAGAATATTTTTGCGTTCCATGCGCCACCGTTTCAGCTGAACGTGGGAGGGTTGATTCCCAATTGGGAACCAGTATCGTAGACAGGTTAATGAGGGGTAAAAAATATTTAATCAGTTTTAGAATAAGGCTATAAACGTAACAAAGTGTGGAAAAAGTCAAGGGGTCTGAATACTTTCCGAAATAACTTTATGTACAGTAGGATTGCCACTCACCGTCCTCAGTCATCCAGGTCACTAGAGAGCTCCACTCACTCCACAGTCCCGTCTTCCCCTTTGCCCTAACCTTGGCCTCATACTGGCAGCCAGGCACCTGAGCTTCAGGCTCCAAACTCAGCTGGGTGTCTTGAACCTCCACTGCCTGCACAGAGAGAAACAGACAAAGACTGTGGTTGAGTCCCAAAAGTAAAAGTAGCTCTCCATTGGGCACATACATCAACTCAACGTCTATTCCACGTTGGTTCAACATAATTCCATTGAAACAGCATTGATTAAACCTGGGTTCCTTTCTTTGTCTCATTCCCTACATAAGTACTAGTGTGAGTCCCCTGGTCTGGACAGTTTAAAGTAGACTTCCTGACATAATCTTTAAATTGCTTTCACCTGTCCTGTAGTTTCAAATCAGTGCAGATGAAAGGGTGGAAACCACTTCAGACTATTGAGACAGAGCCCTGATCTTTATCTGACTTGGTGGTATTGTGTTCTGTACTTCCGCCGTGTGACATCCTCTCAGTCTCAGATAGTGGCACGGTAAACTTTGGTGAGGATTTTGATGTACAAGATGAGCGAAGCAGGAACATGGACGTCACCAGGACCTAGCCCCGAATGATTTTCGGTCAGCCCCGAATCTTTCGCGCTACTGCAATGGTGAAAAACAATGGTAGTATAAGGAAATCAGTCAATTATAATAAATTCATTAGGCCCTAATCTATAGATTTCACATGACTGGGCAGGGGCGCAGCCATGGGTGAGCCTGGGAGGGCATAACTGCTCTTAAATACAAGTAAAACTAAATGCATGCTCTTCAACCGATCACTACCTGCACCTACCCGCCTGTCCAACATCACTACTCTGGACGGCTCTGACTTAGAATACGTGGACAACTACAAATACTTAGGTGTCTGGTTAGACTGTAAACTCTCCTTCCAGACCCATATCAAACATCTCCAATCCAAAGTTAAATCTAGAATTGGCTTCCTATTTCGCAACAAAGCATCCTTCACTCATGCTGCCAAACATACCCTTGTAAAACTGACCATCCTACCAATCCTCGACTTTGGCGATGTAATTTACAAAATAGCCTCCAATACCCTACTCAACAAACTGGATGCAGTCTATCACAGTGCAATCCGTTTTGTCACCAAAGCCCCATATACTACCCACCATTGCGACCTGTACGCTCTCGTTGGCTGGCCCTCGCTTCATACTCGTCGCCAAACCCACTGGCTCCATGTCATCTACAAGACCCTGCTAGGTAAAGTCCCCCCTTATCTCAGCTCGCTGGTCACCATAGCATCTCCCACCTGTAGCACACGCTCCAGCAGGTATATCTCTCTAGTCACCCCCAAAACCAATTCTTTCTTTGGCCGTCTCTCTTTCCAGTTCTCTGCTGCCAATGACTGGAACGAACTACAAAAATCTCTGAAACTGGAAACACTTATCTCCCTCACTAGCTTTAAGCACCAACTGTCAGAGCAGCTCACAGATTACTGCACCTGTACATAGCCCACATATAATTTAGCCCTATCAACTACCTCTTTCCCAACTGTATTTAATTTATTTATTTATTTTGCTCCTTTGCACCCCATTATTTTTATTTCTACTTTGCACATTCTTCCATTGCAAAACTACCATTCCAGTGTTTTACTTGCTATATTGTATTTACCTTGCCACCAAGGCCTTTTTTTGCCTTTACCTCCCTTCTCACCTCATTTGCTCACATTGTATATAGACTTGTTTATACTTTATTATTGACTGTATGTTTGTTTTACTCCATGTGTAACTCTGTGTTGTTGTATCTGTCGAACTGCTTTGCTTTATCTTGGCCAGGTCGCAATTGTAAATGAGAACTTGTTCTCAACTTGCCTACCTGGTTAAATAAAGGTAAAATAAAATAAAATAAATAAAATAAATAAGCCTACCCACTGGGGAGCCAGGCCCAGCCAATCAGAAAGATTTTCCCCCCACAAAAGGGCTTTATTTCAGACAGAAATACTCCTCAGTTTCATCAGCTGTCCGGGTGGCTGGTCTCAGACAATGCCTCAGGTGAAGAAGCCGGTTGTGGAGGTCCTGGGCTGGCATGGTTACACGTGGTCTGCGGTTGTGAGGCCAGTTGGACGTACTGTCAAATTCTCTAAAATTATGTTGGAGGCGGCTTATAGTAGAAATAGTAGAAAACTTAACATTACATTTTTCTGGCTGTGTTTAACTCGATCTTCTCTAAATTGGATTAGCTCGGCCAGTTAGCCACACTTACTTACAACATTCAAGAAGATCAAAATCCATATTCCCATGAAACTGATTGGGATTAAATGGTTGGCATGCATGCAGCATGGACGTTTAACCTGTAAAACGCGAAGAATTATAAGTTTACGATTGACAGTGATGATGGCCTAATTTATAATAAGGTAAGTCTAATTTGGTGTTTTAGGATTTTCTGAATGAAAGGTTTCATGTTGGTACCAACTTTCATTCAGAAATGGCTTAATAATCATTTATAAAATGGTGCTCCAGGAGGCTACCTAAAAAAAATAGCACTGGTTATTATAAACGTGAAGCAATTGCCATGTGTGGTCAACTGATCCCCCCCAACACCGTTTTGATTGGGACAGGTTCCTTGTGCTGTTTTGGGACAAGCATGGGAACTCATCTTGATAAATCAATCAATGTCAGATTTTTTGTTTTCACCAAATCTCCGTTTGGATGTTAGGTTACAATTATGCAGGGTAATGTTAGCTAAGTTGCGGTGAGTGCTCATGGTCATTAGTCTAGCATTTAAAAGCATTGCAGATGTTCTCTACACACATACACTAGACCTATAGCCTACCTGTTGAGCTACGCTGATATTTTCCTCAACTTTCCAAGACTTTTCTGATGCATTTCAGTCACTTAGCCTACTGATGTGAATACACATTGTACACTATTCAAGTCATTTGACATATTTTTTGATCTTGTTTAAAAAAGGCCATGCAGTAAGGACTACATTGTTTTAATAACAATATAGCTGAAACCACTATTGGCTTCATTGACTTACTGAATTTATGCTAATGTCATTTTAGGCTAGGCTACTAGCTGATATATTACTTTAAATATTACTCTAACAGTAGGCCTTCCTATACAATAACAATTGCGGGGAAATTCTGTTTAAATACGTGAGTGCCACTGAAAAGTGGGTGTGCTATAGTTTCCTACTCTTATTGTAGGCCTAAGATCTGTGTATCCACTCTTTTCATTGGCCTATGCTATGTGTTGCATTTAAGATATGGGTTGTTTGACATTTACATATTGAGATCACAAAAACAGAGTAGCTTGACATTTTGATCATTTGTGTGGTATAAAAAAAATATATTATTGGAATGTCTCCAGTCATGTAAAATTATAGAATTATCATTAGAATTACAGGAAATGATTTCAGAAAATTCCTTATTTTCTCACACAAACCCCTCAGCCCCTGGTGTTCAGGACTGAGCCCCCAAATGTTATGAAACTCTGGTGACACCACCGGGCAGGAAGCAGAGGGGTTGTAAATGAAGGATTCTAAAGAAGTGATTAATGAGCAAAACTACCCTATGCTTGTGCTTGTTTTGCGTGGGATATCTCATGCCATGATGAATAACCATGAGAGTTAGCATGTCTTTTTACAAGAGGGTCGGAAAACATAAGCAATATGTTAACTAACAGTCCTCCTACACTCTTAGAAAAAAAGGTGATATCCAGAACCTAAAAGGGTCCTTCAGCTGTCCCCATAGGATAACCATTTTGGGTTCCAGGTAGAACCTGGAAGAACCTTCCACATGAAACCCCAAATAAATCTAACTGGAACCCAAAAGAGTTCTAACTGGAACCAAAAAGGGTTCTCCTGTGGGGACAGCCAAAGAACCCTTTTGGAACCCATGTTTCTAAGAGTTTGTATTGTATTTATGAATATTCAGAAGCACATGTCTTAGATGAACAGGAGTCTTTGAGAGCACATTGTATGTTAACCTGGTCCCAGATTTGTTTGTGCTCTTGCCTGCTATCCGTGACAATGAGTGATAGGGAATTGGCAATATATAGCACAAACAAGATATGGCACTCAAGCTAATTGTTTGTTACTCAAGTACATACTGTCCAGTCATCCTGGTTAGACCTCCTGTAGTTGACCTGATAGTTGAGAGTGGGGGTCAGGAGGGACGTTGAGCGATAGGGGCTTTCCCAGTTGAGCAAACGGCCCCCTCTCTCTACAGGCTGCTGTGATAAATGGACTGGTGGACGCACCCTCACTGTAATACACAGAGGCACACACTGTCAAAAACAAATCAACACATAAATTAATAGTCAAATATAGATACAGGATCCTATATATTTGGTCATCTGCTAGCTAACTTGTAACTAAAATTAAACATGTAGATGTAAAATGATTGAGAAGCAATGATTTATGACAGGGGTCCTGTAATGTTTAAACTCACAATTCTTAGACAGAAGCAGGGCAGGGGGACAGGAGGTGTTGAAGAAGAAGACATGGTTGGTATTGATGCCAAAGTCACGAGTGTTGTACTGACACTGGGCGGTGAGCTTGCCGTTGTTGGCATTCAATGCTGGCTGACCGTAGGGTTTACACAGGGACTCACTGGAGGGACAGAGAAAGAGAGGGGAGAGAAAGCGAGAGAAAGAGATAGAGAGAGGCATGAGTTAATTGAGTACATTGTTTCTCGGTGTCCACATTTTCCTTATCCCCTCCCTCCCTCTTTCTGTCCTCTCATCACTTCTATCCTTACCGGTTCTCAGTGTCGTCCCAGTAGTATAGGGCTAACAGGGCTTGTGAGGAAGCGTGTGGACTCTCTTCCCAGCTGCAGCGGACGTAGGAGCTGTAGTCATTGTAGCAGCGCAGGGACTCAAGCACAGGGGACACTAAGGAGAGAGGGAGTGGGAAGAAGGATATATACATAGAATTGGACCGCATTGTGCTGTATGATGTAGTGTACAGTTCTCTCTATAGGGCATAAAAATACATTTCCAAGTGGGTGGCAGTGTTGTGATATTGTCTCAGTATTAATAACACTTTCCATAATGTCCACAATTAAACATTTAACCATATGTCCACATTACACATTTTGTTGTCATCGATATCTGCTAAAAAAAAAAGAGACTTTTAGACTTAAACCCTACCATGATATTGTTTGTTCTCCTGGATTGTGCAGTGGTCTTTTCCATTATAGCAGAGGAGCAGGAGAGGGAGAAGTGATCCACAAGACATCCAGAAGATAAGCATGTTTCCTGGGGAGCGCAGGAGGACAGGTCCCCTGGAGCAGAAGAACATGGGCAAGGGTCAGTAGGTGGGTCTCAGTAATTAACCTTCCAGATCTAGACCATCCTGGGCCCACATTATGTGGACTGACTGCTATATCTGTCAGGGTTCAGAGAAAAATGGCTCAGATACAAAAAGTCTCTCTCTCTCATGCGCACACTAATATCATAATTCTCAAAATTACACCATTACCACTCACTTCCCTTACAGTATATTCTTCACTAAGTGACTCTGATGTTCCTCACACCATCCACTGTGACCACACATCCGTTCTTCTCACCCTTGTTAGCTTTCTCTGTCTGAATGTGTTCCAAATGCCCCTCTATTCCCTATATATAGTGCACACTACCCTATGGGACCTGGTCAAAAGTAATGCACTTTATAGGGATTATGGTGGTATTTTGGACGTCGCCTCTGTCTCTTATGACAGTAGTATTGTCTTCATTGTAATGTCATTTTATCAGGCACAGACACTTTGGAAGAGAAGAATTAAAACGAAGTGACAGACAGTTGTGACTGTAGTGGTGTTGAGAAATCCCCCTCAGATACAGTGTGTGTGTGTGTCTGTGTCTCTGTGTCTGTGCATGCATTTAATGATAAACATTCTAAGAATACATTGTGGGATAGAGGTTAAAATACAAAAGAGATGGTAAGAATCCCAAAAAATGATCACTTATATGTAAGCTTATTTATACAACTTAAGTTATTCTCACCTAGTCTCCTCTTAAGTGTTCAGTGAATTCGGTAGTCCTATTTCCAAGAAGTTATGGTGTGTGAGGAAATGTCAAGACTCAAGCCAGATCTGTTCTGTCTGTAGCCTCAACTTTATCTGCTTCCTCTTTTCATGCGGCTGTTTACCATGTGGTCATAAATGACACTTAATCAGCATTCAGCTCCATCACAGTGTGATCAGTGTGCTCCTGGTGAGCACAACACATTGAAAAAAAAAAACACTTTTCAACCAGAAATACATCTTTTCAACATCTTTTCAACCAGAAATACATATTTTCAACATCTTTTCAACCAAAAAGGCTTCTTTTCAACATCTTTTCAACCAAAAAGGTGTCTTTTCAAAAGTTTCAACATCTTTTCACATCTTGTGCTATAGTATGGAAAGGAAATGCTGCCCTGAGGGTAGTATAAGTAGCATAGTAGGTATAGTATGCATGAATTATGAATATCACTTTCACACAATTTATTTCAAACTAACTTATTCTTCCTTTTCTGTCATCTTATAATTGTCTTGTTGTTACACAAGGGTGAGACTCTAGCCCAGGTATTTTATGAGTGATGGGGATTTCCAACGAGGTGCTACTAAACAGTGTGAAAATTGATCAATGAAGTATCTTAGTTGGTTGAGGCAGTGGCATGTCATTACAGCAATTGATGCATCACAAATGGCACTCTATTCCCTATATAGTACACTACTTTTGACCAGAACCCTATGATTCCTGGTCAAAAGTAGTGCACTAAATAGGGAATATGGTACCATTTGGGATGCAAACAATTGATGTCATTTAGGTCCCTTTGGCATGCCAGGACTGCACTTCAGTAGCAGAGCAAATCCACCGTATAATACACCGGTCCTTAGCTAACGCACAGACAGACAGGGAAATGCCTGAGTCTGGATGCTGTGTCAAAAATGGCACCCTATTCCCTACATATTGCACAACTTATGAACAGAGGCCTATGGGGTGCCATTTGGGACGGAGACTGGAAACGGTGCTGGGCTGCTAGAGTAGCTTATCCTGCTCCCTGTGGCGTGAAGGAAGAGGCACAATATCTGTAGAAGAACTCATGTCTAGTCCCTAGCAGGGTAATGATTTGACTCTGTTAAGTGTATGATACTCACATAGACCACTGATGAGGTTTATAAGCGGGCTCAAAAGGCCAAAACCAACAATCGAACATCATTACTGTGACACAACACAGAAAAAACATGATTTTGCGGTAAGAAAGACATTTTTTTGGACCAAATTTACATTGGCATCATCTGCCTTGTCGTTCAATTCACAAAATGTATACCAGGTTTATAACCAGTGTGTGTAGATATATTTGATGTAGGTTAAAAAAATATGGAAAAAATATGTGGTTTTGGAAAACTTCACGTGACATTTCACATGTGAATTTACGTGTTTTTAGAACACTTCACATGTGAAAACGTGTTTTTGGACAATAAAAACAGTGTCTATTAACAGTGTTTTCATCTTACATATTTGACACACCTGACTACATTGTGTATTTATACAATAATTATTATTCAATATGTCATCATCTGGGATTTGAACTCACAACTGCTTGGTTCACGGCATTATGATATTTCTGCTAAGCCACCACACCTGTATTGCTACACTTGAGTCATATACTCAAGAAAAACTATACTACTGTGTTTATCATAGTGATTCAGGGGAAACATTAAAACATAATAATATGGCCCACCAACATTAGAGAACTATACAGAAAACCGAGAGATTGCTGAGATAAGTAAATTAAATCAATGTTGAGAGAATAGTCAGATTAAAATGAGAACTATTTTGAGTTGGATGACCGTTTAAAACGATTTTTTCCCAATGGCCTCTCACGGTCCCCGCTCTCTCCTGCCTTTCCTCCGGTGAGACTGACCAGAGCGAGGGGACACGGTCTTCCACCTGATGGCGAAACTCGAGTCGCACCGCATCTGCCTCATGCACAAATTCTTGTAGTTCCTATGACCAGAGAATGTGAAATATTCCTTAATATGAAAATCAACACGACGAGCTGCTAATAATAATAATTTTAAAAAGCAGGGCTATCATTCATTGCAGCTGCATCTCGAGCGGAAGTACGGAGACGCGCGTTTTGTAATATTGTTGAATAAAAACAGTGTTGAATATAAACTTAAACATGAACTCACTCATAAAAACAACAGTTGTTTGCTGTATTCGTTGACAGTCTCTCTGTGGTCATGAATTGAAAAGTTATTCAATCTTACGTAGGCTAGTAGCCTATTAACCTTGGCACAGTAGTTGCACTCGATTTAGTCACAGATTTGCCGGTCCGCCGGGTTGGCGGAGTTTGTCTCATGGGAACACTTTGCTAGCCGGTGCGCAGGACTTTTGAATCAAGTGCATCTACTTGCAACATATCAACACGGTTTTAAAAAAGGAGCGCAAGCCTTTATCGTTCGTTGGTTTTTCCACAATAAAATACTTGGTGATCGTCTAGGAATGCCTTGAAGATCGATCGTACTAGATGGTAATAGGCGCTCGCGTTGCCACTAGTGACGGTAGGAAATTGACATTGAAATAAAACGAAACGCAGTGCCATAATTTCGCAATTTCAATTATGGCACTGGGTGTCATATTTCATATTCTAGTGTCTGGCCTGTGATCAAGTCAGGTCTGCGTCACAAATGGGACCTTATTCCCTACATTATGCACTACTTTCACCCAGAAAATGAGTGCACTCTATGTAGTAGGTTTCCATTTGGGATGCAACAAGGCCTTATTATGTTGTTTTTACTTCACTTGCATAACTACCACAAATAAACCAGCCCTTTGCCATCTGTTCCTGGCTGTAAGCTCTCTGAACATCTACTGTTGTATTCAAATAAAGTTATTCTATTTGATTCTATTCATTTCTATTCAATTTGATTCCATTATATTTCCTTAGGGCCCCTCACCCCTATCCCTCATGAGCAGCAGTCATACAGTGTCCTTCTAATGACAAACCTGGCATGTCTGTGTCAAAGTCACACATACAATTAACCCCTGAGTCCCTGAGCTCAAATCAGATTCTCTCAGCTCACAGCAACGCTGTTCACTTCACTCGCACCAGAGTCCACCTGGTCACGTACTCAGAAACACTCCTCTAGTCAGTCAGGTGTGTTTGCTCCTCTGCATTTGAGAAAACACCAGTTTAGAGAACACCTGACTTTTCACAAAAACATCCCTTTCTGTGGCTTATCAAGTATAGTATGTTGGACTATGACCTTGTTGTTTAGGTTAAAACAATCTGACATACCCTTAATCTCTACGCAGTCCAGTGAGAAGAGGTCGGGCTACACATCTGACCCGGGTCTCCTTTCTATGTTTCTTCCCTCGACTGAGTTTTTTTCTGGCCACTGTGCTCTCGCTTCTGCTTTTCTTGGTCTTTGAGGACTAGGCCGGGTTACTGTAAAGCATTGTGACAACTGCTGATGTCAAAAGGGCTTTGTCAAATAAATGTTATTGATTGGTTGATTAAGGTCAAAGAGTGTGAATGGGAGGCAACAGTATACTGCAGTTTGTTTGTGTTCAACTCCCTTTTCCATTCACCATCTGTCTGCAAATGAAATGCTTTAACATTGTGTAACTTGTACACCGGGAGGACCAAACATGAGACACATATTGAAGACGAGAGAAAACAATAACACCTAAGGGCTGATAACAACAGAGGGCTAAATAAAGGGGGAGTAATTCGGGTAGTGATGAAGTCCAGGTGTGCCTAATGATGGGGCGAAGGTGTGCGTAATGACGGTTGCCAGGTGTGCGTAATGATGGGTTGCCAGGACTGGTGGTTAGTAAACCGGCAACATCGAGTACCGTAGCAGGAGTTGACATGACACATTGTAACTATCTGTCATTTGGAGACTGGTAGGACTAAGGAGGATCAAGGAGTTAGCCAGATTGCTTAGGCAAGTTTTCATTAAAAAACATTTTTTTAAATTCAAGATAATCTTGACATGGGCATGGTCTTATTGGCTCAACAACCAAAAACACATATCTAAGTTTATCTTTCTTAATTAACCAGAACATCAATAGTTATTTCTGGTTATTCATAAAAGTTAGCTGGCTAGATTATGCTTTGTAGTATACCCCTCTGAAGTGTTTGAATGTGTTGTTGTGTCTCACTTTCTTTAACTTCCTGTAAGCAAGTGTCAAACCAAGTAGTTCCTCTTTTCTTTCTCTGAAAAATGTGCTCTTAGAATTGTTTTGTGGGTATTTGATGGAGATTTTATTCTATCATCTAATATTAGTTGTTGGTTTGCACTTTCACACGTTATAGTGTTGAGAGAAATGTATACATACAGTAACTAATGAGCAAGTCCTTACTGTTCTCAACACAAGTTCACAAATGCCCTTCCCATCCTTGATTATATTAGTGATATGTGTATGATTGTAATTCGCACTCTGCATAAGTAAGCCTACTTCTATATCACCATTATGCAGTGCGAAAATACACCATGACATTCAGGGTCTCTGTATTGAAACATTTATGAGCCTAATAATAAAAAATGCATTACCTTTTAATAATGTGGCATGAACACAAGCAGTCATGATATTTTCATCTGATTGTCAAACAAATCACTTCAAAAATTAGACATGTTCGTCCACTCCAAAATAATTCCAGCATCCAAACTGCCTGTTTACCAGTGCCATTTGATGAATGGAAATAGACATCTGTTACAAAACACCAAAAAGTATGCCTAGGGACATCTGCAGATTGCAATTGATTAGGCCTACATTAATTAGTTCTATATTGGTTAGGCCTACATTAATTAGTTCTATATTGATTAGGCCTACATTAATTGATGCTCTTACTGACAAATGTACCTTTTTTTGTAGCCTGAAAAGTCGGGACACCTGAAATGGGGCTGAAACTGTCCCGGGAAATACAGGATGGTCAACTTACTAGACTAGGCTACAATGTATATTACCATGAACTTCAAAAACGTTTACCAGTAGCCAGTGATATGTGCGTAAACTCTGACTGCCGGTTGCGGTGAAAAAAAGTAATACTGCTCATACCTTAAACGCATAAAAAAGGCGGTTAACAGTGTTTGCGTGTGTTTACCTTGCACTAGGTCTACACTACTGCCAAATGAACACACCCAGAATAGGTATCCTACATTCAATATATAGTAATACGAGTTGAATCAAAACATGTTTTACACCCTAGTTCATGAGTTGCCCATAGTTCATGTGTTAATGCTTGGAGTCTTCACAAATCGTGAAACACACCTTTCTTTCCTTACACTAATGACATTTATGACAGTGCTATTTGTCATTAAGCATTCAACAATTGAATTAGAACACTGAACTTAAACCCTGTACGAATCAAAGATCTTGGAGATCAGCAAAAATGCACTGCAGGTCTAAGTGTAACTATGCCTACGTGACGTTTCCTTACGTTTCACTGTGAAAACAGTTTTCATGGGAACACAAATCTAAAATAGTGTAGAGCTATGCCGTTGCAAAATGTAATGCTTCTAACCGAAAGAGTCAACTATAGAACTACTGTATGTTGGATGGATTGGATGCGCATTGGTGTCTAGCTGTAGGCTAGTTGTCTAGTGATATTGTCGACCATTATCAGCTGATCCAGGAAAGAAAACAAATATGTATTTTTTATTTAACCTTTATTTAATAAACCTCTAAATGCCCCTAGGAAAACGCAATTCATATTAACCTCACCACTCCCATCTAGTGACAACAAAATGTTACTCTCATTCACTTGATCAGAAAAGGAATCATAATTTTCAGTTGATTTTCAATGTAATGTTTATTTTTAGAAAACCATTCCATAGTGAGTTCACAATCATATGGACTGTTTTCCTAATAGGCACTCTTCTCAGAAACAGATTTTCAGAAGAATCCTTTATTTTCAGGAGATAATTATACACATCTCATAAAATGGCTTTTCTCAAGGGCTTCTTCTTTTTGTTACTGATAGACATTTCATCATGCATCCTTTCCAGCTACTAGGTCACATTAAGGACTTGCATTAATGTGTGATTACCTTAGTGTGTCATCATTATGAAATATTAGAGCCAATAGCATCCCACACAGAGGAAGCTGGTGGGAGGAGCTATATGAAGAAGGGCTCCTTGTAACGGCTGGAATGGAGTTAATGGAACGGAGTCAAGCATGTGGTTTCTATTCCAGCCATTACAATGAGCCCGTCCACCTATAGCTCAACCCACCAGCCTCCTCTGATCCCACAGCATGACACACAAAGTAGCGTCTGATTGATTCACCCTATTCTATTCCGATATGTTTTATAGCAGGTTATTATTCAGAAGTGGAAACATTTTAAATGATGTCTTCCTGTACGGATAATGAGATCATAATGTAACTGTATAGGACCATTTAGACCAATAGATAGAGAGGGATGGATGGGAGGGAGCTGTTAAGTTCGGCCTCCCCTTTATAGATACATTATTGTAATTATAAGGCACCTGTGGTGTTAATCTAATTGAATTGCTTTGGGGAGATTGGGGAGATATGGCAGTGGGCTGGCAGAGCAGAGGAGAACACTCTAAAACTGCCTTTGAATGAGATATATAGAGGGGGGGGGGGGGGGATGCGCATCCACAGCACATTGTGTTGGCTTAGTCTTAAAGCAGCCCCATCTCTATCCCCCACACACACACACACATACACACACACAGCTAATGACATGTAGTTGAGGAAGGATGATGATGCAATCACACTTTCCAATGCTCGGGCAGTGGCTGAATGTAGCTTTCATAAACTAGCTTTTCATAGACAATTCTGTCTCTTTTATGTCCTATACTGTTGTAGCGAGCAGCACTGTATCCCAGCTTTCAAGTCAAGTCAAAATCCCTATGCTGGACCCCTGGACCTAAAGCCTTTCCAATCACTAAGGTAGAAGTCCACTCTGACTTCTCAACATCTCAAACACTGCAAATCAACTGGGACCCCTTCACCTATTCACAAAGCAACTTATAGTAGGGATGCTAATCAAGGATCAGGTCCTCCTGATCAAAATAATTTTGATCTAAAACTCTAAGTTCATCCTAGATCAGCACTCCTGTCAGAGACACTTTGTGAATTCCAGAACTAACACTGAGCCAAGGTCTAGAACAGCCAGCCAAGTCTAATAGACTAGACATAACATAATAAATGTAAATCTGGGACACTCAAATTAGTATGATATGTTACATTTGTTATGGTTGCAAAAAACAGATGGTCAAACTGGATGGGAAGGCATATAATGCGAACGTGTTTGAATCTCATCACAGAAAACATTAGCATTTTAGCTAATTAGCAACTACTTACTACTTTTTAGCTACTTTCAACTACTTAGCATGTTAGCTAACCTTTCCCCTAACCCTAAACCTTAACTCTTTAACCCAACTCCTAACCTTAGCCGTAACCTTAACCCCTAAGCCCTAGCCTAGCTAACGTTAGCCACCTAGCTAATGTTAGTATTAGCCACCTCACCACCTAGCTAACGTTAGCCACAATAAATTGGAATTCATAACATATGTATCGGAAACAAATTCTACGTATTGCAATTCGTAACATATTGTATGAGTTGCAATTTATAACATATCATTAGAATTGTAATATGGAACATATCATACGAAATGGGGTGTCCCAGATTTACATTTACTATGTTATGTCTACCCCTGAGTCCAGGTTGGAACAGCAGGTTGATATGGGGATATTTCTCATTCTGTAATGCATATGGTAAGGATATAAGTTCTCCTCGGGCACTGATCTAGAACCAACTCAGCCTCCCCCAAAGCCTAACTTAAACCATGAGGGTGAAAACACACACCTGACCCAAGATCAGTTTCTACTGTCTAGAGGCATCTTGTATAAAATAGCCTCAAAATATCCTTCTAAATAACCATACGACAGATGACAGAGAAAGAAGGGGAATTTCAATGTAATCTTTCTCTCTATTTATTTGTGTTCTTTTTTTCCTCTGATCTCCTTCACGTAACCTTTCACTCCTAAGTGCACTCACCCCCAGCCCCAGGCCAAACTGACATGTTCTCTTGTCTATCATCACCATCTCTCCATCTCTCATCAGAACTTCATCTGTAGGAGGTTCATCCCTCACTCCACTTTGTGCTCCTTCTCCACACTCTTCCCTCTTCCATCACTTTTTCATTTCTTTCCTGCCTCAAGTTCTTATCCTCTATTCCCCTCCCTCCTCCCTCAACTCTTCTCCATCTCCCTAGCCACCCTTCCTCTCCCCATCCCTTCTTCCACTCTCTCCCTCCACTCTGCTGCAATCCCTCCCTCCTCTTAAACATCACAAAATCCCCTCCTATCCCAATCCAGCCCTCTCTCCCTCTCTCCCTCCCTCTCCATTTATCTTTCCCTCCCTCTCTCTCTCCCCTTCATCTCACCTCTAGCCACTCAGCGCTCTCTCTCCCTCTTCAGCAGCACTGCCCGCTCTCTTTCTCTTTCTACCTTTCTTTATTTCTCTCTCTGTCTCTCTTTTTTTTCTCTCCTCCTTTCTTTGGCTCACAGAAGGTTCCCAGGCTCCTGGTCCGTCCGTCTGTCCCTCTGCCCGTCCGACAATCCCCCTGAAGCCCTAGCACCAACCGGGACACAGACTCTCACAAAGGTAAGAAATAGGGGAAGAGGAGAGGAGAGAGGGGCTCTGCTTCCCTCAACTATCACTGATTCTGGAGGCAGACAGGACGAGGGAAAGGAAGAGAGAGGGAGTGGGGAGAATCCGAAATGAGAAGAGATGAAGTGGAAAAAGAAGAGGGAGAGAGGAGTGGAGAGGAGAGACGGTAATGCAGTGCACTGTGACTTGTGAGAAGAGAGGAATATAGAAAGAGATTTAGTTTGAAATGGTGTGTCTTGAAGAAACTGTCTGAGAATAGAGAAAGAGATTGATGCATGCAGTGGGCAGAATTGCAAAAAGGGAGAGAGGGATGGAGATGGATAGAGAAAATATCAGGAAAATGTTGGTGTATCAGCTGTGCGGCTACAGAAAGCATAAAGCAGCGGCAGCTCTGCCTCTCCGTAAAATCCCATTCACAAATAAGACCTGAACTCTGATTGGTCCCCGAAATGGTGTATGTTTGATTCAATGTGTGTGTGCACTGTATTTAGAGAAAGAGATTGAGAGAGGGTGAGAGGGAAGGAGGGAAATGGGAAGGGAGGGGGGGTGCGAGGAGGGGTATAGAACGTCTATTAGATAGCTCTTCTGTGGGTCTGGTGCTAATGCTGTGCTTGAGCGGCTGCTCCAGCAGCACACACCATGCAGGCTAACAGAGAGAGAGAGAGAAAGCTGAATTGAGTTTGAGTGTACGCTTTAATACGAGATGCAATGTGTGGAGGGGGGTCCAAATGGAAATAATCAGTGATGTTGGCTGTGCGGGTGGGTATACTTGTCATAATGCAGGCTTTAGATACAGAGACGATCAGTGTGACTTTACGACAGACTTTGGGACACTTCCCTCCAACCTGCCTCCCTACCCTTCCTTTCCCCTTCTCCACTACTCCCTGATTGCCTCATCTCTCACTCCAGATTGCTCCCCTTTGATAACATCTGTAGAAACAGAGCTGCACTCCTGGCATGCAAACAGCAGCCTGTAAGAGTGACGTTATATTTCTGGGAAACTGTCGTTGGTGCTGCAAAGTACGGGCAGCCTGAAGTATATATGGGGGAGAGAGAGCGATGGAGAGAGAGGGATAGAGGGATGGGGAGAACTTCAGCAACCACAAGGGAGTTAATGGGACAGAGAGGAGAGGGAGAAAGAGAGCACGCGAGAGTGAAGAGAGAAAGCATAAACTGACATATGGAGGGAATGAGGGGAATAATGAGTTGGCAGGAGAAAAAGAGGAGGGTTGGGCATCCAGAATAAAAGGAGTAGAGAGAGGGGGGGGTAGCGATGAAGTGAGGGACAGAAGTAGAGAGAGAGGAGGGAGAGAGAAAGAGAGCGAGACGGAACGAGAAAGAGAAGGAGAGGTGGTAATGCAGTGCACTGTTACTTGTGAGCAGAGGAATATAGAAAGAGATGTGTAGATTGAAATGGTGTGTCTTGAGGAAACTGTCTGAGAACATTGAAAGAGAGAACAGGTTGATGCATGCAGCAGGCAGAATTGCAGAAATGTAGAGAGAGAGAGAGAGATAGGGATTGAAAGAGAGAGGGATGAGGGGACAGAGAGAGCGTCATGAGTATCAACTGTGCGGCTGCAGAAAACCGTAAAATCCCATTCACAAAAAAGACCTGGAATAGATGTTGAATTGACATCGGTGCCCATCTCCTTTTCACTACATAGAGTATCTCACACCCCATCACTCCTCTTTCATTAGAAGTGAATGTGAGGGGTGTGATGCATGACTCTAGACTGTATCACATCAGGATTTTCTTGGAATTCACTGATTTTGGAGTGTGAAATACAGCCTTGTGAAATATACCGTCATATTTTTTGCAGCTGGGATCGACTGGGATACCCAGTACAGCACAGGAGTGATGGGGATGTGCACAGGAGCGTGGTGGAAGGGTGGCTGTGGGGAGATTTAAGGGATGTGTCAGTGCAGGTAACTGAGTTCTTGTGTGGTACACCTTCCACTTGGCGGTAGCTATGTGTTCAAGGGTTCTGCCTCTGGTTTGGTTTGCTGCTGCAGTGTGTGATAGAGTAACTTTCGTCCTCCTTCTTCTTGAGGTGTCTCTCCACAAACCCTGTCTATAATGGTGGAGTAGTACAAGCATGTTATTGTGTGTGTTTGCCTGCAACCAAACCAGATCACACCAGAGCAGGCCTCTACAGAGCGATGTAGCACCGCAGTTAATGAAGCATATTTCATCCCCAATCCCTGACTCGGGCACGGGCAGATTAATGACCATGGAACATGGATGGGATTAGAGTACCAATCCAACAGAGATGATCAATCTAGCCAGCTAATACCAGTGTACCAGTACCAGTGTAGCAGCCCCACATACATCAAACTACAGTTATACTTATTATCTACTGTATATATTTTCTACAATTCCACATAGATGTGTGTGGGTGAAATTTCTGTGTGTGCAGTGCACGTATGTTTGAGTGAGTTTGAGTGAGTGGGTAGCTAGCTGTGTGCCAGTGGGTGGAAGAATAGGAAAATGTCATGATTACTTGGAAGAAGAGTATTTGTTTGTGTGGGATTGTGTAGGTGAGAGGTTGTTAGATGTTAGATGGGACCAGCTAATTGTGTGCGGACGGATCCAGAGTGCATGTTTGAATTTTTACGTGGGCAGTCTTTTAAACTGAGCTGTAGGAAACTAAAGCACAGCTGCATTCTACAGTCCGAAAGGCATCACTCGCAATTCAAAAACTACCTCACACACACACACACACACACGCACACACACGCGCACGCGCACACGCACACGCACACGCACACACACACACGCACACACACACACACACACACACACACACACACACACACACACACACACACACACACGTGTACACACACACACGCTTAGAAAAAAGGATTCCAAAAGGGTTCTTTGGCTGTCCCCATATGAGAACCCTTTTTGGTTCCAGGTAGAACCCTTTTAAGATCCATGTAGAATCCTCTGCGGAAAGGGTTCTACATGGAACCCAAATGGGTTCTTCAAAGGGTTCTCCTATGGGGGCAGGTGAAGAACCCTTTTAAGTTCTAGATAGAACCTTTTTTCTAAGAGTGTAACAGAGATGTGATGAAAATATGTATCTTCCCCCACTTAAAAGGTTACCTGCAATTAGCAATCATTAGCCAACAGAAAGTGACACATTCAATACTGCCTTGCACACTCTTGCCTGCATCTAGCTGATCTAGGGTGTAATCATTAGTCCAACATTTGCAAACGTTTGCTAACAGAATCAGCTGAATGAATACACCCCTGATCAATCGTAAACACAGTTCACTTTCATAGCAGGCACATTGTATTCCTTCTCACCTCTTTACACTCTCCTCTTCTCACCTTTCCCCTTAGTTTGTGGACTTCTGCTGTATGTGGCCAGACCAAAAAAAAACTCCAAGCCAAACCATATCATAACCGCTACACACAGCCTACAACGCTGTCACCATATTAGCTAAAGTAACGTCATTGTCAACATAGCTAATAGAACTAATGTGTCAGTAAACCCGCTACAATCATGCAGTAAAGTTACAGTGTACACTCAGTAAGCAGTTTAGAACAATAAATTAGTAAAACAAAAAGCTCACCTTGACTTGGAAGAGTTCCCGTGTTGTGTTGGAAATTCATAGCCAGCTAGCTAACATAGCATCCCTCTGTTTGAGCAGGGTGTTTGAGTCGTCTAAACTAGCTAGCTGCATTTATTAGCTCAGTAAGTGAAACTAAATGTTTAAAAAATATATGAAATCTCTCAATCTCTCTCTTGCTTGTCCTACATTTTGGAAGAAATTAATTTGTTCAAAATTGTTCAACTATTGTCTTTCGCTTTCTTTTAGTCAACTACTCACCACATTTTATGCACTGCAGTGCTAGCTAGCTGTAGCTTATGCTTTCAGTACTAGATTCATTCTCTGATCATTTGATTGGGTGGACAACGTCAGTTCATGCTGCAGGAGCTCTGATAGGCTGGAGAACGTCCTCCGGAAGTTGTCATAATTACTGTGTAAGTCTATGGAAGGGCATGAGAACCACGAGCCTCCTAAGTTTTGTATTGAATTCAATGTACCCAGAGGAGGACTGAAGCTAGCTGTCCTCCGGCTACATCATGATGCTACCCTGCAGAGTACTGTTGAGGCTACTGTAGACCTTCATTGCAAAACAGTGTGTTTTAATAAATTATTTGGTGACATGTGAATATATTTAGTAGAGTTTGATCTGAAAAGGAAAACTTTTTAAATGTTTTATTTAAAACAAAAAAAATGAAATTCACTGAAGAGGATGGTCCACTGCTGTGAGGAGTGGGAAACTCAGAGGCTGCTGCCTGCCTGTCAGTATCATGGGGATTGATCCCATTGTAGTTTGACACTCATATCAACTCATTATTGTGAGACACACATTAATTATGAGACACACTCTTGCATCAACCACCATTCGTTCGCGCATGCGCGCACATGCGCACGCACAAACACTCACTTATAAACCCCTTCACCTAGATGCACACATAGTGAGATGTTACACACCGTTCCAGAGGAGGACATTTAGTTTTTCCATTGCCCAGCAGAACAGCAGAAGACCATCTCCAACTACATAAAGTCCCACGGTCAGGTTACCTGCATTCATCTCTTGAACTTTGGCCAACAAAATCCACTTGGACCTCCCATCATCCTCCAACTCATAATGCTTCGGGGTTAAGGGGGATACCTAGTCAATTGTACAACTGAACGCCTTCAACTGAACTGTGTCTTCCACATTTAACCCAACCCATCTGAAACAGAGAGGTTCTGCCTTAATCAACATCCACAGCCGGGGAACAGTGGATTAACTGAGTTGCTCAGGGGAAGAATGACAGATTTTGACCTTGTCAGCTCGGGGAGTCAATCCAGCAACTTTTCGATTACTGGCCCAACTTTTTAACCACTAGGCTTCCTGTTGCCCTTGTCGTTAGGGTTATGTTCATGGTTAGGGGTTAGAGAAAGGATGTTGACTGGGACTGAATTGTGTGTGTCCCACAAGGTTAGTAATACAAGACTGTGTGTGTGTGTGTGTGTGTGTGTGTGTGTGTGTGTGTGTGTGTGTGTGTGTGTGTGTGTGTGTGTGTGTGTGTGTGTGTGTGTGTGTGTGTGCGCGCGTATGTGTGTGTGCGTATGTGTGTGTGTGTACGTGTGTGTTACTGATCAGATGAAAGCACGTTTGAACAAGTGGCATTACAGGACTGGAAGTTGGAAGCCAGAAGCTGGAAGGGAGCCATAACTTTGAACCACCTGCTAATAGAGAATTATGGCTGTGGTGTAATGTAGCCTGGTCCCAGATCTGTTTGTGCTTTTCCCTACTCCATTGGCATTCCATAAGGAGTTGGCAAGAGAGCAGAAACAGACTGGCACCCATGCTAGTGCTAATGGTGCATGGTGCTGGAACTTCAGCTGTTGTACCATCTACATTTGCCTCTAGATTATATGATTTTAGACATTCTAGTTTTACAAACTACCTGTGTTATCGTGCAGTAAGCATATTAACGTGTGGAGGGGAAAATTGTTGTATTGTTTTGATGGATGAGGCATTTTTCTGTTGTTGAATATCCAGGTGCTGATTTAATTGCCACCACACCTGCAATACACTCACTTTCTTGCATCTTATTTTACTCTCTCTCTCTCTTCCTCACTATTTTACTTGCTCACGTTTTGTTTCTTTCTCTCTATCACCAGCGCTCTCCCTATCCAAATGAAGGTGTGAAAAGGGAACACTTCCCACTTTGTGCCAAAGTTCAGTCGATCTATTTTAGAGATTTGGCCATGTATTTTTTTAAGGCCAACGTATTTTTAAACCGCCCGAGCAACAGAGGTCGCTGAGAGCGAATCTAACTTTAGTAGTGACACAGAGGTCACCGCAGCGCTGCAGGAGTCAGGCCTAGCAATTAAAACATCCACAAACTCCTAAATGAGATCATTAGTGTGCTGGGATGGATGGAAGTCATCTGGGAAGAGGCAAGGGAGACGAAAGAGGATTGAGATGTATTTTTATGGGTCACTGAGAGAGGGAGTTTTTGGTTAAATGAATGGGATGATAATGTAACATTGTGACCTATTTTGATGCGGTGTGACTTAAAGTCCTTACTCTTTTGGGAGAGTCAGTGGATGTGGATGATATATAGACACAGATGGACACACACGCGCACACACACACACACACACACACACACACACACACACACACACACACACACACACACACACACACACTACGCTTCTTACCCAACATCGTTTGTAAAGGTGTACTCCTACTCTGTGACCTTAAAACAGCATCCCTCTGCACCACAGTTCATCTAAGTGAGACAGGGGGCACTGTTTCACAGGCAAGTGGATGAGTAGATGGAGATACTGCTGCATTCCCTATATGGGGGCTCAAACTTCTGCTCCATCTCCTCCTGAGGTTTCTCATGAACCTGCCACTTACCGGCTACATAATTAGCCCCTTACAGAAGACTGCTGCCTGGTCCCTGGCTGAACAGTTCAATCTTAGAACTACTGTTCTCTACTCCCTGCATAGAGAATATATGCCCAGAATGGCCAATTTAGTGGGCAAAGTGCTGGAGTTACCAAACTCAATTCTATTCCGTTCCAACGTATTCTAGTATGTTGCTAGCAATGACTACGATGACCAGATATCATTGCATTATCCGCGTGATACAAGAGATAAGCATGACTTGGAATAGCGGTCGTTGTGACCAATACACATCATATTCCACATCTGCTGTGGAATATCAGCTGTCCTATATACTGCTGAAAATAGAAGTTTCCTCCACTCCTCTCCCATTGCTTTGCCGGCCTGCTACTATATTTTAGATGAAGGTGACCAGATTTCTGAAATGAAAACCGGGGACATTTCCAGTTCGGTGGTTAATATATCATTAAAATATCCAATGTTGTCTATGAAATAAAGAAGGGGGCCAATTCCGGTTTCATGTATTTAGTCTAACGGGCCCACTGTGATAGAGAAAACAACTATACTACAGAAACACTATAGACAAGACAGAACTGTCAGATCTGAACAGTCATTCAGTGGTCCTGGTAGTCTGGGTAGAATAAGAGTAGAAGAGAACATGAGCAATATTGAAAAAACACACAATAGTATATGTGATATACTTAACAACATAATAAGGAAATAAGACGATGATGTGATTGGTAACTACATAATATACTTATACCAACCTAATCTGTATATTTCTCAGAAGAATGTATTTTCTTCTGGATTGCTCTGTCTTTGGCCAGCTTCTCCGTGAACTCCTGGCAAGGGGAGGTTGAAGTTTGTCTTCACAATAAGCGTGGCCTTGATGGTAGGAACAGTGTACCTATTTCTTTCTGCTATCCATACAGTATATCATTCATTTGGGAGAACACTCTCTCGACTGGTGTATTACCTCCAGGTAAGCACATGACAACAGACGCTAATCTAGCCAGGCTAGTGTGTGGGATGTCGTTCTCTTTGAAGTGGGTAACCACCGTGCTCCATCTCTGACTGAGCGGTGTCTCAGATGTTTTCCATTCTTCAAGCGATCCCCCCTTTAGGAACTCTTGCAAACAATGCATTGTAACCTCGTCAAACAATGCATCCTCATTGATGGTCACATTGGGGCATTTCTTCTGCAGTGTGGCTGCTGCCTTCTAGATCTCTTCACGCTGAGGTTGCCTTTTTAAAAGGAGACCATGTAAATCTTTTAGATTATCTGTGTGCTTTCCCCATGCTTGCAAGTAGTTCACAGCCGTAGTGAAGACTGATTGTAATGTTTTGAGGAAGCCCTCTTTAGACATGGCTCCATTTCCCTCTAGCTCTCTCAGAAGTCCTCTGACCAAAACTGGAATGAAGTTGTCATCACGTCTTGCAGTCAATTTTGCCTCAACGTTTCTCAGAATTGCAGCTGACTCCACAGCCCAGTGGTCCTGGCCTTCAAGAATCTTGATAGTGTCACTGAATACGGTCAGGTTTCCATGGACAAGGGCCAGCCAAAGTTCAGTCAGTGGAGCTTCGAACATTGTTCGCAGGACAACAGGGCATTTGTCTTCAGAAAGAAAACAGGATTTAAATGGCACATACATTTTCATCACTCTTCCTGGAGCAGGGAGCATGGACAGCCAGCGAACATTGCTGTGTCCGAAAATGTTATGGTACTCCTGGTCTCACAAAAGCTCTTCAGCCTTTCTACTCTGACGGTGAAAATATCCAAATATCTTTGTGAGCAGGTACTCAACATCAAGGGGCATCATATCCAAAGCTGTTCTGACCGTGTTATGAATAATGTGGGCAGGACAACCTAAGCCAATCAACTTCCGCTGAAGAGCATTTTTAACTTTGGTATGGACATTGACCCTCCCCAGCCTATTCATTCCTCCAAAGTTGGTATTTGTGTTGTCGGCAGAGAATGCCACGACTTTGTTTTCCAGGTTAAATTTTTGGATGACCACCAGGACCTCAGCTGTAATTTCCTCTGCTGTTTCTCCTTTCAATTCAACAAACTCAAAGTTTTGCTTCCACAGATGTGTTGCCATCATATATCTTACAATATCTGACTACTATTGGCAGCAGCTTTACATGTCCATGAACGGACACATCAATGGACAGGGACACAAATTCAACCTGGTCTAGGTCCTGTGTTACAAAGTAGTTGCCCATGTTGCTAACACGTTACTCACTATGGCTTCACATTTTGTCCTAGCACATGTAAACTTCGGCTCATAAAGCTTTCGTGTGAGTTGGGCTGTGCTGTGCAGTCCATAGATGTGTAACTATGATTGTGTCGCATGCAAAGACACCCTCCTGCACAGCTAAATCATATTCTTCTTGGGAAGGCACTACCTTCTTGAAGAATGTGGTGACAGAGGGCATTCTAACACCGGGCAATCAGAGAGGCTTTATGCTTTTTTGTCTGTTGATGTTCTACCACTGCCGTTCTTCTCCGGCTGCCAATTGAAAAAGAGGAATTACAAAGGGTCCGTTCTATCGTCTTGACCTGAGCGTATACATGGCAATTCTCTCATCATGTTGTCCTTAAAATGGCATTTCCGTGTCTTGGAAAGAGTCATTGTACCTCCTCTGTCTGCTCTTCTTCACTCTCCTTGTGTCACTCTTCTTACTCTTTTTCTTCTTTTTCTTCTTCTCCTCTTTTCTTCACTCGTCTTCCTGCTCTTTCTTCCTTTCCTTCTCTTTACCTTTCCACCTCACTCTTCCACACTCTCCTCACATCACTCTTTTTACTCCCTTCATTTTCCCTTCTCCTTCCTCTCCAATCTTTAATAATAAATAGTACACTATTAGATAAAATACTTTGGTTAACAGATTCCCATTGCTTGCCTCATTTTTGTATTTTATCTCAAAAACATTGTTTGGAATAATACATATGCAGTCTCTGTAGTCATATCTTTACCTTTCCTCCTCTATCTCTTTCACTCTTCCTCCTATTCAGTCTTCGTCCTCTCCACTCTAACAGAAAACATTATGCTAACGTTATCCATGAAAATGTCAAAATATATTTTCACACTACTTATTATAATGCCAAATCATTAAAATGGTAACCTACAAATAAATATTCTTAGAATTAATTGTGCATTAATTTAATGTAATAATTTTTTCAAAATAGCCCGTCCACTGCATGTTTACATGTGAACGTTTTTTAACCTAGCTACCATGAAAGTAGCTTGCTAACCTAGCTAGATAACTTAGTCGACATAGCTAATGTTAGCTAGCATAACCTATTTAAACCCTTATAAAGCAGATCCTCTATGTATATAATAAATTGTGACATTATAACATCATTAGCTAGTATCTCAAACAATTGTAACTTACCTGGCCTGAAAAGACGTTTGTGGTGATGTTGTGGATTCACTTGACACTTGCTAGCTTCTGGCCGAGTTTTCCATGGCGGTTTTCACTAAAACTAGCACGAGCAAGTAGTTAGTAGAAGAAGAAGAGTGAGTGAAGCTGATATAGTGAGCAGCCCCCTCTGCTGGACAAAACAAGTACAATGCGATTGAGATGTCAACCGGTAGGCTCTGCTGCCCGGTCTTTCTTGCCATGTAAAATATTATTTCACTTTGCAGTCTGTTTTTAACGCACAGTTAAAAACTGGGACATTTCCGGGGACAGCTCCAGCCGGGGACAGGTCACCAAAAACGGGGTCTGGTCACCCTATTTTAGATGGGAGCTGGGAGCATTTTGGACTGGCCCCTGATCATAGAGATCATCTGAATGCAGGAAACATGTAACCTCATCTGTACTTCTGACCAGGGAAATAGTGCACTATCTAGAGAATATGGTGCCATTTTGGATGCAATCGTTATGTCAGTGTGAGTAAGGGGCTTGCAGTATAGCCAACGCTAAACGTCTCTGTTTGTCGCGTATTACACTGATGACCTTCATTCACTTGAATGTCATTCTCTATTTGGGAGTGTTAGGTTGAAGCCTTATCAGTGAATGGGCTTTGGACATTATACTGTAGTACTGTAGACTCTCACACGTGTGTGTGTGTGTGTGTGTGTGTGTGTGTGTGTGTGTGTGTGTGTGTGTGAGAGAGTGAGTGAGAATCTACAGTACTATAGTATAATGTCCAAAGCCCATTCACTGATGGGGCTTCAACCTAACACTCCCAAATAGAGAATGACATTCAAGTGAATGAAGGTCATCAGTGTAATACGCGACAAACAGAGACGTTTAGCGTTGGCTATACTGCAAGCCCCTTACTCACACTGACATTATGATTGCATTCAAAATGGCACCCTATTCTCTAGATAGTGCACTACTTCTGACCAGGGAAGTAGTGCACCATCTTTTCTATCTTTATGAATAACTGCACATATCGTTCCTTTGTAGGACTATGAATGTGTGCATCCCCTTTCTCCCTCTTTCCTCTCCTCCCCCCCCCCCCCCCCTCCCCTCTTTCCTCTCCATCTCTCTCCTCCTCCTCCTCCTCCTCCCTCCCTCTTTTTTATGTGGAGCTGTGGGCGCTGGCTGGACACAGTCAACTCAGCTTGCCCCGGGGCTCCGCCCCGGCTCCCACCAGCAGAGTGTGAAGATTGTGTCAGAGTAAGAGAAGAGGAGAGCAGTAGAGGAGGAGTGGAAGCCCAGTGCTGGACTGGCTATTATAATGCAAGGTCAATGGAGGGTTTATGTAGCCGAGAGCACACACGCATACACTTCTGCAAGACAAGAGGAGTTGTCAGGCGGCAGAGTTTCTGCTGCCAATACTGCTGACAAGGCAAGCCACTGCCAATGGGACAGGGGCTTTAGCCTCTCTCTCTCTGAATACACACGCTCCGACAATCTACATTGAAATACATACACACGCACACACACCCTGACTCACTCACACACTCAGTAAAAACATGAGCAGAGGAATGTGCAGTTATGCGTGGATGGTGGTCACCCACCCAGTCACCCACACTGCACCAGGAAACACATCAAGAGCTAATGCAAATACATGAACACACACTCAATATCTGGTTTATATTTAGTCTGATGCAAACAACCACACACAACAAAGCATAGTTCAGTAACGTGATGTCATGTCAAAGTTCTGACGGATGGGCCACTTATGTAATGTATTACTTCTTTATCGATAATCCCGTCATCCCGATTTTGAGAGTCATACAAGCGAAAGAATGAATTACGAGTTATTGCGATAACAGCATAATTATAGGGCTTGGGGCTTTTGTGTTTGCAGCCTGCAGGACCATGGGTTAAATCGCAGACAAACAGAGAATGTGCTGACAATGTAAAGCCCAAACTGTATGTTCAAGGATTTTAAGCCGCCTACCTATGACTGGGATTTTAAACCTTGTCTCCCCCCTCCTTCATCACTCTTCTACACCCTTGTTCCCCCCCCCCCACCCCCATCAAAGACTAGTGCAGAATATAAATTGTGTTGCGCTTTAGTTTTTTGGTACCGTAAACCGAAGGCATGAGGAGAATGGGGAATAGAAGTGAATCTGTCCCAGGAAGAAAACGAAAGGATCCAGCACAATAGAGCGGGGTAGACCGTCCTGATGCAGACAACAAGCTGAGAGGAGGAGGAGAAAGGCGAGAGAAACAGAGAATAAAAGAGCGGGAGAAAATGGGAAGAAGGAGGACCGTCAAAAGGGAGGTGCTGGAGGGTACGCGGGGAAGAAAGAAAGTAAGAAAGAGAGGAAGAAAGAAACAGAGAAGAAAAGGAAAACGCAAACCAGACACAAAGGAGAGGAGCCAGAGTAGCGAGGGATAAAAGACAAGAAAATAAAGGAAGATAAAGGCGTGTGTGATGGATGGACAGGCAGTGTTCTGCGGATGTATGAAGCCTCAGCCTCAGCACCATGCTAGTTGGCTAAGTGATACAGAGGACCCTGATATCCAGCCCCTCCCCATAGTCTCATTCTCTCTATTTCTCTCTCACCCCTCCCCCCAGGATCCTCTATCCTCCTCTACTCCGCACACAGGGCTGTGTGGACTCAAGCCTCAGCGGCCATCAAAACCCATCAAACTCATCCTGGACAGGCCTGGCTGCCACTCACATTATACTAAAGGAAACAGGAATCCTCTTCATACACATAGACAAACACGCATTGACTAGTGGAATGCAGTCATATTCAAACTGTACATAAAGGTACAAGAGTTAACTCGAGACTCAATCAAACAATCTTAGAATATTTGTGTGTGTGTGGGGGGAGGGGGGGGGCAATTTGAACCATAGGAGGCTGGTGGACAAATAAATGGGAGGATAGGCTCATTGTAATGGTTGGAATGGGAAAAAAATGGAATGGAATCAAAAACATTTGTTGGGAGTTGTTCCCATGCGGTGAATGGATGCTGAGTTCAGAGTTGTTCAGAGTACTCCTGCCCCGCTGCTGATATGAGGTTTGTCTCATATATTGGGTGTTAGGCCCTGAGAGTACAAGGCTGCAACAGGTCAGTCAGCAGTGTGCTGCGTTGCCTACCTACTCCTTCACCCACTAATACTACTACTCTGCATTGGCATGCCCCCAAGCTCTCAGTCAGTCATCCAGGAGGAGGAAAAACATGCCCAAGCAGCAAAGAGAGATGGAAGGATGAAGGGAGGGATGGAGGGAGACGGAGGGAGGAAGCAAGAGAGATGGAGGGTGGATGGAGGGATGCAATGAAGGAAGAGAGATGGAGGGAGGATGTACGAGAGATGAAGGGATGAGAGAGGAAGAAAGATAGTGGGGTGAAGGGAGGATGGAGAGAGGAAGAGCACTACTGACTGTCATAAATCCTTCACTGCCAGGGGATTACGATAAACTGGAAAGACCTTATCGTTTAAACTTTTTACCCATAATCCCAGATTATGTATGTTTATAGGGATCACATGTCATGATGTCATTACCAATAAAGGCAAATCAAACGTCCCATCTCAAGACCCACCAAATCAAATCAAATAGCAGTGGAATAACATAACAGGAGCACCAAAATATAAACAATACTGGCACCCAGAATTAATACCGAAACCTATTTAAATCCAAGTCAAGCACTGCATGACAGTGATGGAATGGTCTGAGTGTTATAGGAAATACTGTCTCTTAAAATAAAATGGAGTAATTAACATAATAAAAAACATCCCCACCAACACCCTTCTGTTTAAGCGAGAGATATGTTTTTTTTTGTATGGGCTGCGTCTCAATCCACCACATCCACCGATATCTGCCTTCCACATCTACGGTGGAAAGTGGCAGAACTACGGCTCTGTTTGTCAGACCAGGAGACGTCCCAAAAATCGATCCTCTCACGAAAATGTCTGTAGCGTCAGAACTAATACACGTGGTGTTCTACGTTTTGTTCAATGACACCCACAAGCCCCATGGGACTCGTCTGAAGTCAGTGCCGCCAATGTGCCAACTTCTAAGGCACTTCAGAACCGTATGATTTATTTTTCGACTGTCTGTTTTGCCATTTATCCAATGTTATTCAATGCATTTCTATGGGCTATAGCAGTAAAGGCCAATTTATTTACAGTACCAGTCAAAGGTTTGGACACACCTACTCAGTCCAAGGTTTTTCTTCATTTTTACTATTTTTTGCATTGTAGAATAATAGTGTAGACATCAAAACTATGACATAAAACATGAAATCATGTAGTAACCCAAAACGTTTTTTTTTTTTTTAAGATTCTTCAAAGTAGCCAACCTTTGCCTTGATGGCAGCTTTGCACACTGTTGGCATTCTCTCAACCAGCTCCAGTCACCTGGAATGCATTTCAATTAACAGGTGTGCCTTGTTAAAAGTTAATTTGTGGAATTGATTTCCTTCTTAATGCATTTGAGTCAATCAGGTAGGGGTGGTATACAGAAGATAGCCCTATTAAAAGACCAAGTCCATATTATGGCAAGAACAGCTCAAATAAGCAAAGAGAAAAGACAGTCCATCATTACTTTAAGACATGAAGGTCAGTCAATGCGGAACATTTCAAGAACTTTCAAAGTTTCTTGAAGTGCAGTCGCAAAATCCATCAAGCGCTATGATGAAACTGGCTCTCGTGGACCGCCACAGGAAAGGAAGACCCAGAGTTACTTCTGCTGCAGAGGATACGTTCATTAGAGTTACCAACCTCAGAAATTGCAGCCCAAATAAATGCTTCACAGAGTTCAAGTAACAGACACATATCAACATCAACTGTTCAGAGGACACTGCGTGAATCAGGCCTTCATGGTCGAATTGCTGCAAAGAAACCACTACTAAAGGACACTAATAAGAAGAGACTTGCTTGGGCCAAGGAACACGAGCAATGGACATTAGACCGGTGGAAATCTGTCCTTTGTACTGATGAGTCCAAATTTGAGATTTTTGGTTCCAACCGACGTGTCTTTGGGAGAGTGTCACTAGCAGAGCACCGTCACACCTCCTCCTCAATGCTTCACGGATGAACGAATGATCTCCGCACGTGTGGTTCCCACTGTGAAGCATTGAGGAGGAGGTGTGATGGTGTGGGGGTTCTTTGCTAGTGACACTGTCTGTGATTTATTTAGAATTCAAGGAACAGTTAACCAGCATGGCTACCACAGCATTCTGCAGCAATACGTCATCCCATTTGTTTTGCGCTTAGTGGGACTATCATTTGTTTTTCAACAGGACAATGACCCAACACACCTCCAGGCTGTCTAAGGGCTATTTGACCAAGAATGAGGGTGATGGAGTGCTGCATCGGATGACCTGGCCTCCACAATCACCTCACCTCAACCCAATTGAGATGGTTTGGGATGAGTTGGACTGCAGAGGGAAGGAAAGGTAGCCAACAAGTGCTCAGCATGTGTGGGAACTCCAAGACTGTTGGAAAAGCATTCCAGGTGAAGCTGGTTAAGAGAATTCCAACAGTGTGCAAAGCTGCCATCAAGGCAAAGGGTGGCTACTTTGAAGAATCTAAAATATAACATATCTTTTTTTGTTTGTTACTACATCATTCCATGTGTGTTTTTTCATAGTGTTGATGTCTTCACTATAATTGTACAATGTAGAAAATAGTAAAAGTAAAGAAAAACCCTTGAATGAGTAGGTGTGTCCAAACTTTTGACTGGTACTGTATATACTGATAGGGTCCTACAATTCCAAATCAATTAGCTAATTGAGCCATGGTATGACCATCTTAAAACAGGGGTTATTAATAGAAAATACGAATTTCTCCATTTCAAAGGAAAGAGACAAGATACCGGAGAGAGGGAGCATTCGGAAATAATGTATCTAGTCATGACTTGTCAGGAAACCTGGAACTGTTCACGAGGAATTCACATTTGTCACCCGACTGACTGGCTACCACCAAGACAGGACACCAAGAGGGGGATGACGAGGCCAGTAAAGAAAAACACAGCTAAAGCAGAGACAATGTAACATAAAAACCAGGGTCATATTCACTAGATACCAAACTGAAGAAAACAGTTGGAAATGGGGAGGGACTGCCTGAGTTTATAAGGAACGCTCGTTTTTTAGTTGCAAAACGAAGTGCAATAATGAATACGACCCAGATGTTATTTAATGTAAAGCCAGCGGCTCCCTGCCAAGGTACATCTGGTCCTATATCTAACCCACCTGGAACAGAGGGGGCAGGAGCCAAATGATACAGTCATGATAATGGATTGAGTGAGAGATACAGAGAGAGCGAGAGAAAGAGTAGAGTGAGAGAGAGAATTGATTGCCAACATGGCTGGCAGACAGTTACATCATTTTTTAATATCTTAATCTCTGCTGTTTCAAGAGGCTCAAGAGAAACTCCTGAGAAGACATTTGACAATTAGATAAAGAGCAATAAATATACAATGCTAAAGAGAGAGAGGAAATGTGTCACATAAATCAGAGAGAGGGAACCAAGGACAGGAGAGTTGCGTACAACAAACCAATAACTATTTGGAGAAGGAGCAGAGGGGAAAGGAGGTGCCTCCTGTCTGTAATGTATTGTAGAATACTACTCAGCTCCTCAGATTTCCACTCCAGTTGTACAATTGACAGAAATACAGGGGGCAGAGGAGGAGAGGAGAAGAGAGGAAAGAAGAGGAGGTGGCACTCTTGCATTTTATTTGGCTCTGGTTGTGTGTGGAGGAGCAGAGCAATGAACTCAGCCGTGCCAGCAGCATGGCACCTCAATCACACTGTATCTATCTCTGCTCAGAGCAGCATTAACTGGGCCGTCCGTTACTGAAGCAGTTTAGCTTATCAGCTCCTCTCCTCCGAGGCCTCCCTCACTTCCATTCCTCCCTCCGGGGCGCTGCCACCTTACAAGCATCACACGCCTCTCCTAATTATGCCCCCTGTCTGTCTCCAAGCCTCCACCCCCCTTCCTCCCCTCTCTACCCCCTCTCATCTTGTCAAATACAATTTTAGTTCAGGTGGTTTATTGGCAGGGCCACTTCAGGTTCAAAACCAATGCTGGCATTCTGAGCAGATTCCATTATGGTCACAGCAACAGTAAATAGAGGTTGGTAGCAGAATGGTAACAACAGTGGCCAACTTCAAAATATTGTCATTGTTCTGATCCCTGGTCAGTTCCTTGGGATTACCTTGTTTAAGTAGGGGCGTTTCGAAATGCAAATAGCCAAGGTCGTGCACGAGCAATGAGGCTGAGAACAAATGCCATTTTTCAATGCCAGGTGTTCCTTGTCTATGTTCTGTCCACTTACCCACTGCCTATGCTCTATAAGAGGAACGAGACAAAGAGAAAGTACTGGTTAAAAAGTTTAGCTGCATCAAATGTCCTTACAACCCAACACAATTATGCTTATTTTTCCCTCAGTCGGATAGTCTTTATCATGTGTGTCTTTCACTAGTAGAAGAGCTTCTAGCGAAGCCTGGCTACAGATGAACTAGTCCCCTCTTTATGTTCACATTCAAACCCCTCTGCCCATATGTGTGAGACTAAGATATATAGAGAGAAATAGTGGAAGACATGAAAAAAAAGAGAGGGAGAGCGAGCCAGTGGAAGGATATGAGAGAGAGACAGCTCGTGTGAAAGTGTGGGCATCTAAATGCCTCTGGAGAAACAGGCAACATAGTATGTGAGTAACTGAACTGAGCTCTCGTGGCTCTCTGCTCTAGCGTGATGTCTTTAAAAAGTAGGCTCCTTCAAATGCATTGTTGTCGCTCCACTGGCTTGCCTTTTGGCCAGTTAGTATGACCTCCTAGACAACTCTTTTCCTTTCACCAACCTGTAATTGTGTGGAAAGAGTCACGATAGAGTTTACGACTCAGTTATTTATTATGCGTCAATATTAACCAGGGATGGGGTGAATTCCATTTAATTTCCAGTCAATTCAGGAAGTACAATGACATTTAAATTATCTTCAATGCTTTTCAGTTAGGAAACATCTGAATTTGGTTCACTTTTTGGAATTGACTGTAATTGATATGGAATTGACCCCAACCCTGGAATTAACCTCCCGACCCTACACTACACTTTTCCTCTTCTCTCAGCTCCTCTCTTTTCATCCCTAGGCTACGTGGACCCACCCTACATCTTAACACAACAGTGATCCTCATCCTACATCGACTCAGGGACTACTGACGCGAGGGGAACCAACAGGGTCATGAACCCTCCTCATTATACAGGCAGGCCTATAATGTGAACAGAAATGTGTCTTCTCTATGCCTCCATCTCTCTGTGTAGGCAGAGAGATAGCAGAAGAAAACACAATGGACAGGCACAGAGAGAGATATACACGGCAGGCACAATAAATAGCCTACAGTGGCACGATAATCTAAGAGCGAGCACTATCGGGTCCTTACTCGCTAGCTGCTGACAGTATAGGCGTAATATCAAACCCTAGTCCTTCCTCTGACCGTCAGGCTCTGAAAAGCACGAGAGGGTGTGAGTGTGTTTAAAGCTTGATCAATAGCTCGACCTTTGGGCCGATTTGGCTGAATAGTATCTGTTACTCTCCTGGGACAATGTCAATGTTCTCGACTTCCAAAAAGAGAGAGAGAGAGTGTGTGTGTGTGTGTGTGTGTGTGTGTGTGTGTGTGTGTGTGTGTGTGTGTGTGTGTGTGTGTGTGTGTGTGTGTGTGTGTGTGTGCGCGCGCGCGCACGCGCGTGTGCACGTATGTTGTGCAATGTTTAATCTGTTATTTCCGAGAACAAAGAATGAGTAATAGTACGCATAGTTTAAGAACATAAGAAGATGGCAGAGAGAAAGAACAAAAGAGAGTGAGATGGAGGTTGTGAGAAAGGGAGAGTGTGTGAAAGAGAAAGTTGGAGAGATACCAAATATTTTAACCATATACAGCACGTTTGGGAATTATTCAGACTTTTTCCCCCCAAAATGTACTTCACAGCCTTGTTCTAAAATTGATTAAATAAAAACTGTCCTCATCAATCTATACACAATACCTCATAATGACAAAGTGAAAACAGGTTTTTTGAAATTCTTGCAAATTAATAAAAAATAAACATAACTTAATTACATAAGTATTCAGACCCTATGCTATGAGACTTGACATTGAGCTCAGGTGCATCCTGTTTCCATTGATCATCTTTGAGATGTTTCTACAACTTGATTGGAGTCCACATGTGGTAAATTCAAGTGATTGGACATGATTTGGAAAGGTACACACCTGTCTATTTAAGGTCCAACAGTTGACATTGTATGTCAGAGCAAAAACCAAGCCATGTGGTCGAAGGAATTGTCCGTAGAGCTCCGAGACAGGATTGTGTCAAGGCACAGATCTGGGGAAAGGTACCAAAAAATGTCTTCCGCATTGAAGGTCCCCAAGAACACAGTGGCCTCCATCATTATTAAATGGAAGAAGTTTGGAACCACCAAGACTCTTCCTAGAGTTGACCGCCTGGCCAAACTGAGCAATCGGGGGGAAGGCCTTGGTCAGGGAGGTGACCAAGAACATGATGGTCACTCTGACAGAGCTCCAGAGTTCCTTTATGGAGATGGGAGAAACTTCCAGAAAGACAACCATCTCTGCAGCACTCCACCAATCAGGCCTTTATGGTAGAGTGGCCAGGCGGAAGCCACTCCTCAGTAAAAGGCACATGACAGCCCGCTTGGAGTTTGCCAAAAGGCACCTAAAGACTCTCAGACCATGAGAAACAAGATTATCTGGTCTGATGAAACCAAGATTGAGCTCTTTGGCCTGAATGCCAAGCGTCACGTCTGGAGGTAACCTGGCACCATCCCTACGTTGAAGCATGGTGGTGGCAGCATCATGCTATGGGGATGTTTTTCAGCGGCAGGGACTGGGAGACTAGTCAGGATCGAGGGAAAGATGAACGGAGAAAAGTACAGAGAGATTCTTGATGAAAACCTGCTCCAGAGCACTCAGTTCCCTCAGGCTGGGGCGAAGGTCCACCTTCCAACAGGAAGTGACCCTAAGCACACAGCCAAGACAACACAGGAGTGGCTTCGGGGCAAGTCCTTGAATGTCTTTGAGTGGCCCAGCCAGTGCCCGGACTTGAACCCAATCGAACATCTCCGGAGACTTGAAAATAGCTGTGCAGCGCTGATCCCCAACCAGCCTGACAGAGCTTGAGAGGATCTGCAGAGAAGAATGGAAGAAACTCCTCAAATAAAGGTGTGTCAAGCTTGTATCTTCATTCCCACGAATTGCTGCCAAAGTACTGAGTAAAGGGTTCGAATACTTAAGTAAATGTGTAAATTTATACATTTCTAAAATGTTCTAAAAACCATTTTCTTCTCTTTGTCATTTTGGGGTACTGTGTGTAGATTGATGAAGTTAAAAAACAGAACAATTTAATGTGGAAAAAGTTAAAAGTTCAGAATAGTTTCCGAATGCACTGTATATGGTCAAAATCACCCCATTAAAGCCTGCAAGGAATATACAACACCATACCATGAAATTCAATGGCACAACCTAAAAAAGCTATGAAAAACAAACTGAAATATAGGTTGAAGTTGAGTATGACCAAAAGGTTTTATTTGGGTCGCTCAGTTGTGGCTGACCAGTAAAACATTTAAGTTCTAAGAGAAGGACCATTGGGACAATTCAAGTTGCTTTAGCTATGGCAAATACAGTGGGGCAAAAAAGTATTTAGTCAGCCACCAATTGTGCAAGTTCTCCCACTTAAAAAGATGAGAGAGGCCTGTAGTAAATTTCATCATAGGTACACTTCAACTATGACAGACAAAATGAGAAAAAAAAATCCAGAAAATCACATTGTAGGATTTTTAATGAATTTATTTTCAAATGATGGTGAAAAATAAGTATTTGGTCACCTACAAACAAGCAAGATTTCTGGTCTGGTTGACATTATACTGTATACTGAATTCTATCAGACCAAAGATGTTAAAATGGGGGGAAGGAATGGTTCACTCATCTTTCGCATAAACTTCCGCATAAACTTCCGGAAGTGAATGAAGGGAAGTGAATGATCGTAGACGACACACACCCTTCAACATGCATACTGCAAACAGATCAAACTCATCTTCTCTTATTATCTTTGGTTGACGTGAAAAAACAAACATGGCGGAGCGCACAAACTACCCATCGTCGGCATACTTTTGATTTCTAGAAAGTGTTTTACTTAGTCATTACGATCAATGTTGAGCTCACCTGTGATGTGATTAATTATAAGTAGTAATTGCTATTAGCTAATTCATGTTGTGGTTTCTGTCAGCCCAGAATTCTCTAAATATAACCGCTTGAATTCTTAAATATGACAGCTTGTGTTACTTTAATCTTCCCTCAGTTAGCGCTAGAACTAATGTAGTCTACATTTTCCGGTTTGGGTGATTGTGTGTGGTAGCTACTTCTGTGAATGTCTGAACATTGCATCCAAAAATAAACTGGACTCATAACTTTGTAAGAACTGTGATTTTGAAAAATGTTTATTTGAAAAACCAATGTGGCTAGCTCAAATGCTGACTTGCGTCAATCGACACTGGACGTTCTAAATAAGCGTTCTAATCACACAGGTTTGAGCGTATGCTGCAGGGACCACTGTAGAATGATCACACTTATTTTTTTTGTAATTTTTTATTTAATACAATTTTTTTATGTTTTTTGGTACGTGTGAAAATGTCAAGGGGGAGGGGGTAGCCCAAACGTTTCGGACGATACAGACAGAAGCTGACAGATACCGCTGAACCGACTTCAGTCTCCTGACACTTGTGACAGTCATAGAGGAATAGCGGATAACATCATCGTGCTCGTAAGAGTGTCATCTTTCCACGTAGGCCAAACCGTTCGGAAGCCACAGAGGCTTTTGTTCGAATAACGGTTTCCGGGATGTTTGATGGTCTGACAAACAGCTCTAGTTCTGTCACCTTTCACTTCAGATGCGGAAGTGCGGTACAGATCTTTAGGGGAATTTTTTATTCTGCTAATTCGTTTCCTCGGGGGCGCGGAATGTCAATTTACGCACACTCTCAAGTAAACGTTTATATTGATACATCTCACACTTTGCGTGGAAATTATCTCACGCCTGTTTTACGCACAGATTTGTGCCTATGCATGACTGATACATTAGGTCACTGGAGCGATGTCAGCTACTTTTCTATTTTTTTTAAAATTAAATTTAAACTGGGAGTATTAACTTTTATGTGAGTTTCAAAATGATTTTATCTTTTTTAACCAGCGATCCTTCTATATGGCTTTTCTTAATTGTAACATCAAGGGTTGGTTATTCTATCTTTTTGGTAAAAGATTCATTGTTTCTGTTTGTTCACACAAATCATGAATGATTCTGAAGAGAGTTGTTCAAAGACTATGAGACAAATCCCCTGACACCCCAATTAGAAGACAATGGCTTGTGTGTGTGTGTGTGTGTGTGTGTGTGTGTGTGTGTGTGTGTGTGTGTGTCGCCTATTAAGTTGGAATTGTGTCGACTGGAATCCCCCAAATAAGTGTGAATAAAATGAACCATCATTTTAGTTAGTTTAAAATGTTGATATTTGATATTTTGTGAATGTTGCTATCTCTTCTGAGAGAGATGGCAACAATTACTGTCATTAAGCTCATTCTCTATATTGAGCGCATCTGAATAAGACCCCCCCCCCACACACTTAAAAATCTGCTACACACTTTTAAACCTAACACCACCTATACACTACTAAATAAATATCCATAAACGATTGATGCTTCTTTAGGTAATTACACTATGGTGCGGTTGGCTATTGGATCACCTTTAATAAATCTAATGGGTACACCCTATATAGTGCCATTTTGGACACATTCTAATGACTGGGACTGCTGAGGGATATTAGAGTATAGTGGATCGATGTGCACGGGCGACGGTGCATTAGCTTGTCTTAATTGCTCTATGGTGGCCACCCCCTGACTCCCACACGCTGCCTACACACACACACACACACACACACACACACACACACACACACACACACACACACACACACACACACACACACACACACACACACACACACACACACACACACACACACACACAGAGAGAGAGAGCGAGACACGCACACACAAAGACACACAAAGACACACACACACAGAGAGAGAGACGCGCGCACACAAAGACACACACACCACCCTCGCAGCCCATGTAACAGCTAATTGATTGTGTGATGTAATAATACAGGCCTTTCCAACCAAGCAACTTAAGGCATCCTTCACCTGTGAACAGACTTCCATTTTAACTGCAATGCGGCTGGGTCTCGGAGCAGAACAGGGAGCGTAGAGTTAATGGCAGTGGTTTGTTAATGGGCCCTTCAAGAACCTATTGTATTTGTTAATATGTGAATACACTCCACTCCCTCCTAAATGGATGCACCCCTGACTGAATGGATGTCCAGGCCAGCCGGTCGGTGTTGATGTTTTAATTTCAGGGGTGTGTGTTCCGTCTTTGTAAGCACTGCTGTCTCTTGAATGTTTTTATAATGTAGTACATTTGGCAACACAGACAGAGATAGCATATCCCCCTAAATCAGGGGTGTGCAATTACAGTCCTTGGGGGCCTGATTGTTGTCACAGTTTTGCCCCTGCCCCAGCTAACACACTTGACTCCAATAATCACCTAATCATGATCTTCAGTTTAGAATGCAAATTTGATTAATCAGCTGTGTTTGCTAGGGATGGAGAAAGAGTATGACACCAATCAGGCCCCCGAGGACTGGAATTGCCCACCCCTGCTCTAAATGGACACGAGCCATAAACCAGCGGCCGTCTTTTAAATCTGTTCAACAGTAACTAGTACTGAACAGAAATATAAACACAACATGTAAAGACATTTCCGTACGCACATAAAACATATTTCTCACAAATATTGTGCACAAATTTGTTTACATCCCTGTTAGTGAGCATTTCTCCTTTGCCAAGATAATCCATCCACCTGACAGGTGTGGCATATCAAGAAGCTGATTAAACAGCATGATCATTACACAGCTGCACCTTGTGCTGGGAACAATAAAAGTCCATTCTAAAATGTGCAGTTTTGTCACACCACACAATAACACAGATGTCTCAAGTTTTGAAATAGCGTGGAATTGGCATGCAGACTGCAGGAATGTCCACCAGAGCTGTTGCCAGAGAATTGAATGTTAATTTCTCTACCATAAGCCACCTTCAACATCATTTTAGAGATTTTGGCAGTACATCCAACTGGCCTCACAAGCGCATACCCCGTGTAACCACGCCAGAACTACACATCCGGCTTCTTCACCTGCGGGTTTGTCTGAGACCAGCCACCCGGACAGCTGATGAAACTGAGGAGTATTTCCGCCTGTAATAAAGCCCTTTTGTGAGGAAGAACTTATTCTGATTGAAGCCTGGCTCCCAAGAGGGTGGGGCTATGCCCTCCCATGCCCACCAATGGCTGCGCCCCTGGCCAGTCAAATGAAATCCATAGATTAGGGCCTAATAAACTGATTTCCTTATATGAACATCAACAGTAAATTAGTTTAAATTGTTGCATGTTGCGTTTATATTTTTGTTCAGTATACATTTAGGGGAATAATGATCATTGTAGTAGTTATTTTAATGCTGTGATGCGGCCATTTGGAGCTGCAGTTTAAGCCTGACTGCTTCTTTAGTCGAATGAACATTAGTGCTCTCTCTGCTTCAGGCCTTGATCTGGTGTAGTGCTCGCTATATATATAAGAGCTACTATTTAGAATCTTATCACAGTTCATTCACACTACACACATCTGACACATGTAGCCTACAACGTCAAGGTCAAACCGATCTTGGTGTGTGTGTGTGTGTGTGTGTCTGTGCCTGTGTGTGTGTCTGTGCGTGTGTGTTGACATGCATGCTTGCATTTTTGCGCTTGCTTGGTGGTGTGATTCTCAAGTGACACAGTTCTAAATGTCATTTTGTTGGTTAGCCTACAGAGGAAGAGATGGTATCACTGACCCGCTGACATGCTTCCTAAAACAAACAGGAACACACTGACATTAGAACCCAAGGAGAGCTAGAAAATGTATGACAAAAAAACGGTCAACACACTAATAATAACTCAAAAAGAGAAAGGATGAATCTTTTAGAAAAATTGTTTTGTTTCCATCCATTACCCATACTGTGATGACATATTCACGCACATCGTTCCGCAAATGCAAACTTGCCAGCTTCCAACATTAGTTATGATGACATTGCCAGGGATACAGCGTCTCCCCATATTACATTTGTAGCATCGCCGGGTGCAACTCAAAACCTATCTCTTGAGTTGTAAGCCGACAGACGCTCCTGAGGAGTCTCCTCACCCCTTTACTCCCTCTCCCCCCCGCTCTCCTTCCTCAAACTCATATTTCTTTACCTTCCTTTCGCTTAGACCTCCCTCCTCAAATCCCCACACCTTTCTACTCTCCCTCTCTTCCCTCTCCTCGTATCGCTTTCCCCGTGTTCTCCTTCTTTCCTCATATCTCCCCTTCACATCCTCCTATTCTCCCAAAGCCTGTCTCCCTGGTCCCAAGGCACCTGTTGAAGGGATTACACACCTTCCTGTGCCAAGTCCAGTACAGACCAGCTCGAATACTCTGCCTGCGTCCCAAGTGGCACCTTATTCCCTCTATGGTTCACTACTTTTGACCAGAGCCCATAGGAACCTGGTCAAAAGGAGTACATTGCATATAGGACTAGGGTACACGGTGTGAATAACCCACCCCATCGTCTCTGTTTAGGTTCAGCTTTTCTATTGCGGCCACCGTCATCACAAGGGGCTTTCAAGATTTATTGAAATGATTTAGTTCAGATTTGTTGGCAAAATTCACATTGGTTGTCTATACTGGTGTGACCAACTGGGTCTGTTAGCATGCTAAGCTAAAGCCTAGGCATTAACTTGAGGAGCTAACACAAGTCTTCAGGTCTAAGAAAAGGTTAGGCTACTAATCATGCGAGCACAGTTCACCAAATCACCTCCATTACACTGTCCATCGTTGATGATTGGGATAGTTAACTTTCAGCCTGACTGTATGGTTGTCCTTTGATGTTGACGACAAGACACTGTCGTCCATCTTATGTTTTTCCCTATAGATTGAGCAACCTTCCTTCACCACATCTGACCAAAACTCTATTTGACCTCTTTCTCTCCCTGCCTCTCCTTTCTCTTTCTTACTGTCTCTTTCCTCTATATCTTCTGCACACTATTTCTCTCCTAGCCTCCTGACTGGCCCATCATTCTTACTATATCTGTGCATCTCTTAGTATTCTCTTTTGGGTGTGTCTTCCTCAGCCCTGTCTTTTCTTGCATCAGAAGATGCTCGCGGCACGAAAAATCGTTACGTCATTGCAACGGAATGGCTGATCACACGGCGAGAGAGAAGAGGCCCATCCGTCTTAATGTTTCAAATGCAGACTCCCATTTGTTAAGGCTAAGGGAGGATCCCTGCAGATGGACGACCCAGTAGCTCCTTTATTAAACAACTCATTCATTTCTGTCCCATGGCCGTCCAGCTCTCATTCTCCTATCATTCCCTCTGTCAGGACCCATGGATGTCCTTGTCCATCTTGTCCTTTCTCTCTCTCTCTATCTCTCGTTGTCTCTCTCTTTCTGCCTCTCTCCCTCTCTCTGTCTCTCTCTACCTCCCCTTGGACAGTATCTCAATCTATTGCCTCTCCATTTCCTACCCTTGGTCTTTCTCTCTTTCTTTACAGCTTTCATGTTCCCTTCATCCCTTGTTCCCTTCATCACTCTAAGTGTCATTTTTCGCTCTGTGTCTCCTTTGGAGAAAATGCTGAAACAGAGTAATGTAATAGTTGAAGGGAGGACGATGATTCTCAGTAATGGGTCTATCATGTGATGTCCCACAGCAGGCCAGACAGACGGCAACAGTAATGCCCCTACATACCCACACCTACTGCCAGGTGGCAAGGGGAGGCGCAGCACAGCTAAACAAGTAAACAATGCATTGCTTTCAGTGGTTTGCTGAAACAGACTTCCCCACTGTTTCACTGGACACTGATGATGCAGTAAATAAACCAGGCGACAAAATGTACATAAAAGAAGAAGAAAAAAATATAGTTTTTTTTTCAAAGCTCGTTTGAAAGTAAAATGCTGACGCATTTATGTAAACCGCGGTTGTTTCAAGCCTTCATATCGTCCAACTTTTCATCCAGACCCACACTGTTCTGCAAAGATGACATTTGGAGATCACACTACCTCTCATCTCACCCTGGACCAGCCGCACAGCCCCGACTTCTGCCTCTTCAAAAGCTGTCAGTTTCAAAGGGACTGAGATTTTGTCTGTTTTAGCTGAGCTTTTTTAGGACTTTTTCAAAGCTTCCCTCCATCCCCCACCCCCTGTTCCCCCCTTCCCCCCCGCTCTCTTTCTCTCCCTGGAATTCGGCTTCCTCTAAAACGTATTCAGTTTTATCCTCTCACTTTGTCTTCCTTAGAATAACTCTGTCTTTGTTATTCCAGGCAGGGAAACATGGAAATATGTAAACATATTTGTGCTTTCTTCAGCCACAGGAATTGGATCTCGCTAGGAAGTATGTCATAAAGAGGAGGCCTTCGAACGACAGTCGCCCACCAGAAACGTACAAATTAAATATGTGGTTTGGAAAGTTTTATTGCCATATTTGACATTTTGTTTCATATTATAACTTTGTTTCAGAGTAGGCCTAGTGTGAAAATGTCAGTGTGTTCAACAAACAGACCGAAACGAACTGAAATCAAACACTCAAAGACCTTTACTGGAAATGACTTACAACTGAACTCATTACAGTTTCAAATCAAATCAAATGTTATTTGTCACATGCTTCGTAAACAACAGGTGTAGACTAACAGTGAAATGCTTCCTTACGGGCCCTGCCCAACAATACAGAGATAAAAAAAAGAGAAATAGTAGCACATTTCTGAAAAATAACAACACAGGGAATAAATAAATATAAAAAATAATAACACAAGGAATAAGTACACAATGAGTAACGATAACCTAGCTATATACACAGGGTACCAGTACCGAGTCGATGTGTAGGGGTACGAGGTAATTGAGGTAGATATGTACATATACAGTGCATCTGGCAAGTATTCAGCCCTTTCTCTTTTTCCACTTTTTGTTACGTTAAAGCCTCATTCTAAAATGGATTAAATAAATAAAAATCCTCGTCAATCTACACACAATACTCCATAATGAGAAAGCTAAAAACAGTTTTTTAAAAACATTTTTGGACATTTACTACAAATATAAAACAGAGATACCAGCTCTTGACCTGTTCCACAACAGCCCCGTCGATGTACTTTGTGTGATTTGTTGGGGATAAACAACACAAACACACAACCTGTCAAGAAACCGACAAGGAACTTTTGATTTCCCTATTAACATGCTAATCAGAACACAATTTATTGATGCATCCATGTTCAAATAGTCAACCTCAGCAAAAACCTTTCAAACGAACCAACAGAAATCTAAACAAAAAGCCCTTTTGAATCAAAGGAGCAGAGAATTCCATGAACTTCCATCAATTCCCTTACAAAACTACTCAAAAGATGTTTGATGGAGTCAGGTGCCATGCCTGTTTAATGACAGCTAGGGCATTGGGATGGAGGTTGAGATTTGGAAGAGAACAGATGTCATTTCACCCTCCACCCTCCACAGGCCCTTGGGGTGAAAAACCCCCCAGTGACCACAAACCGGCCTGGCATTTCCTTGAGACCCCACACCAGTCCATTTTCTCTTTGCAGACCCTCAATATTAACCCCTAAAAAATGTGTCACCGACTCACTGAGCTAAAGATGGACCAGCCCATCTGGTATTTTCCCGAATTGCCTTGTGGCCAGTCCGTTTCTGCCACCACTCAGGCTCCACCACTGAGCACCACTGTCATCCCTCCTTGGGAGAGCCCCAGACAACAACCAAGCACTCTGTGGGGTTAAGTCAAGCCTCTTGGTGGCTTTTGGTTGCATGGCCCTGAAAGGCAGAGAGAGGAGGATGATACATTTAGTCTAAGGAAGGCTGGAGAACACACAAGTTTAGTGGAAGAAAGAGGCCCCTTAAAAGGAGGGTGCTTCATATACCTCTTCGTGCAGTGAACAGAAGGCAGATGGGATGATATGTTGAAAGGAAAGAGAGGAGAGAAAGAGTTAAAAAGATAAAGTGCTTGAGCGTATTAGAATTGGACAGGGGAATAACATTCCCATGAGTGGTACCAGAGGGAATAAGGGGTAGGAGAAAAAGAGGGATAAATTATAGAGTGGCAAATTGCAGAGATGTACAGATGGGGAGGTGTTCCATATCAAATTCATTGATTGGAAATATGTCACGATGACTCAACGGCGAATCAAACTGCATGATTAACCTAATTTGAGAAATGCATGTCATTCCAGAAACAAAACTTTATCAGGTTTTTAGAAAAGTACCGCATCTGCTCCAGAAAACAGTCCCAATGAGATATGGTAATAAGGTTAAATAGCAGCAGTCACTGAGGTCCCCTACAGAGCAGCAAATCCCTCCTCATCCCTGTACATCCCAGTACATTTATACATGGGAACTCAGTGACCCACACCACCACCACAACCACCACCATTGCCTCCCCATCCTATCCTATAGTAAACCTGTTTATTGCTCTCTTTAAGTACAATACAGTAGCACCACAGCCCACATCGCAGGCCCCATCTCTGCCTTCAAACCCACCTTTACAAAGGTCAACGAGTACACACACACACACGCATGCACACACACACACACACACACACACACACACACACACACACACACACACACACACACACACACACACACACACACACACACACACACACACACACACACACACACACAGTACAGACACAACAACCCCCAAACACACACACTTCAATAATACCTCAGACATGGAAACAGCTGATATGTGCAGTCCACTGGTACAGCCATATTCAGTAAGACATCTACATCATACATGACAGGCTTTGGCGATTCCTGGGGGGGTGCTGCCTGCGCCAGAGTGACCTAACCCACCAAGCCTCCATGTTTTATGGTTAATTGATGCCGAGAGCCTGTTTGGATTCTTTCCCCACAAAATAATGTAGCTTGTGTCCCAAATGACACCCTGTCCCCTATACAGTGCACTACTTTTGACCACACTACACTGTACATCTATAGGATCTTAATTTGATCCCCCTTTTGTTGCTGAGAATTCAGATTAAAACACGGTTATATTAACAGTATTGCACTTATAGCCTAATTTTGACCAGCTAATAGCCTAACCGACGATCAAGCAACGTTCAAATCCTGTTGCTGCATAATTATTTTGCTACGACAGCAGTGGTCAAATGAAGATGCTACACCTGCATATAGGAAATAGGGTGTCATTTGGGACAAACTCATATGAACACAGAGCATAAGGCAGCCCACGGATATCAGATGTCACAGTTCTGATCATGGACGTTCAGGATCTACTTTCAGCTTTGCTTTGACTTGTGTCTGCTATATATAGATTCATTAGGGTCAGACAAAGAAAGGAATAAGATAATGGATAATGGAGGTGGATATAAAGGGATGGATTAAGGAAATTGGCTGATGGTTTTAATCCCCCATGAGCAGGAAAGGTAAATGAGAGAGACTTTGAGATAGGGATGGGCATAAATAAGAAATTACAATTAGAAAATACAACTTTAAAATACCCTAAAGACCAATGTATCAAAATAAAATATAAGATACTTTTGTAAAGTATTGTAGTTCATTGAAATGTATGTATTTTGTATTATAAAGTATAAAATTACATTGCTACTAAACGGTCGAATAGAAACAACATTCTCAGTAATGGTTACAGAAACATCTTACTTGCTATGACTGTCATATGCTGTTGTTTATCTACCTTAGTTGAATGCATTGACACTCTGGATAAGAGCGTCTGCTAAATGACCAAAATGTACTGTAAATGTATATGTGAAAATGAACAACTGCAAAGCACACTGGGTATTGTCATTGGCCTTGTTTCGGGGCGGCGCTCATTAGAATAATACTCAGCATGTCTTGCAATTGTTCATTTTTACATATACTGTACATTTACAGTATACGTTTATTTAGCAGATAGTCTTATCACACCATAGTGCCATCATACTTTTTAAAAACAATGTAGGGTGCAAGGGGGCCACAAAATGTTTAACTTCTATAAGGAAATGGTAAAGAAAATAATTTTGTATTTTGAAAATTACAGCTTTTGAAAATATCTTGTTACAAAATACATTTGACTGTAGTTCAGACCAGTGTAATACAACATACGAAATACTCAGAAGTAATTCAAATACTGTACGTATTTCAAATACATGTAACAGAACTACTACCCATCTCTGCTTTGAGAATGGTTAAGTGTGAGAGACAGGGGAAATTGGAGTAAAAGGAGAGCTTAGGAGATGAAGAAATTGACAGAGAGGAGGAAAGATATATATATATATATATAAACACAGAAAGAGAGAGTTCGTGAGAAAGATAAATATCAAAAGAGGATCTAAGGACAGAGCCCACTGAGTGGGAGGTGTGAGAAAAAGAGGTAAGAAAACCAGATGCGTGGAGGGAAGGCGAGAAAGAGAGAGAGTAAAGAAAAAGGTGTCAGGTGGAATGGGTGCTGGAGACTGAGCAGGTGATTATTAATAGCAGGGTTTTGATTAGTTAAGTGTGGTTAAGGGAAGCGATAGGGTTTCCATCTATCCCTCCTAAAATAGGCGGAGGGGAGGGGTATAAAAAAGAAAGGAGTGGACCCTTGTCTCTTTATCAAACCTCCACCCTATCTCTCTGGCCCCTTTCTCCATCTCGTCCATACTACTCCTCACCTTAACTCAGGTAAGGCTGCGTGCTTTGGTCAACAACCAGGATTGGGGTCAATTCCATTTTAATTCAGCCAATTCAGGAAGTGAACATTGGGATTTCAGTTTACTTCCTGAAATGATTGAATTGAAATGGAATTGACCTAGTAATGACATGGAAAAGGCTTCATAAATTGGTCACCACAGTAGAGAATAATTTTGCAGTACACTTACTAACAGCTACTTTGGGGGGAAAAAAATACAAAAATGATATGCAAAGTTGTAAGGGTAAGATCTTGTTTAAGTATGTAGGTAGTTACGTGTTGGAAAATAGCATGAGCAGGTGCAATTTGTGGTGTTAGTTAGTTGTGTAATGGGAATGGCTACTGTATAGAGAATATGAACCAAACGACCAAACCTTTCAACAATTATATAGAGGACATTAACTAAGTATGGTGCAAATTGCTGACACTGTGAAATAGTATTTAGTTATTACATTTTTCAGCAAAGATGCCTCTCGGGACCATAACCTTCCCTCATTAACATTCTGTATGTGATTATGTTGAGTATGATTAGTGCATTTGCATGATACTCATGTGCTGATATCTCCATGTTAATGCATATTCATGGAGTCAGTGAACTGTTTTAGTGGCTATAGCCTCTGTTAATTAAACAGAGACAAATAATTGAATGCATCCCAAATGGCACCCTATTCCCTATAGTGCACTACTTTTGGCCTAGGCCCAATAGAGCTCTGGTCAAAAGTAGCGCACTATATAAGGGATAGGGTGCCATTTGCTATGAATACAATGTGTTGTTTGTGTGTCATGATGAAATATGACCTCAAGACTTCAGATGTTGCTTTAAATGCTAACGGATAGCTTAAGCGATTGACACATTTTTATTTATTTAATAATACTATATTACTCTGTTTGTGTTTCATGTAAATGTCTCGTGACGTGGTTTAGTTATTGACATGTTTGGCATTTGCATGTAGATGATTGATTGTCCAATTGTTCCAGATAGATTTACGAGACGATGTGATTCGTTGATTAGATAAGATGTCATTATTATTCTGCGAGTCATAGCGGTACCTTTGTGTGCCATCCAGGAGAGTCCCTACTACTACGCAAGGCCTATTGTTGTGGCTGCTCAATCATTGAATTGGGTAACTTGGTCATTTGGAAGCTAGACCTGGGTTCAGATACTATATTAAATATTTTTTTGCATTACCCTACCTGGATAGCCAGGTGGGCAAGGTTGCACTGGGACCGCTCTATTGGTTCCATTGCTACAGTCAAATTTATCTAGTCAAATTTAGATAAAATAGTTTTGAAAGTATTTGAACCTAGGTCTGATTGTTCAGTTGTACTGTGGCGGTACAGTAGGTAGGCAGCTCAGCAGTTATTTTCCGCACCACGCTGTCAGATAACATAATGGACTTTGGTGTTATGTCCAAAGATAATCCCCCATAATCCATCTGGGTGTTGTTTTTATGGTCGTGCCGCACGGACCACTGCTCTTTGGGTATTGGTATTGTTACCATGACAAGAGAGGCTGACTCCACTTTTTATGATGAAATCAATGACTTGCAGAATCAATACCATTTGTTGTAGCCACCCAGTTGAGCTGTTCTGTACACAATTTCAACTATTCAGTTATAAGTTGGCTATCATTCTGAATCAAAATCCTCCAATGAAATGTTTCTGCTGTACAGAATGCTAAAACAAGCACAGTCCCCAATCTGTTGTGTTTCAATCATTCTGATTCACTTACATAGTGGGTATTTAAATGTAAAATCAATTGTAAGTAAGAGCCCTACAAGGTATATGAATCCAGACACACAAAGTTGCAAAACATTATCTCAACAGCACACAGACGTACAGTACATACATGTATATGCATGTACATAAACACACACACAAACTCATCCCCGCCCCATGAGCGCGAGCACACACACACACACACACACACACACACACACACACACACACACACACACATACACACACACACAAAAACTAAACATGACCACAGATCAAATCTAAGTTCACACATGTCACAGACATATCAGCAAGCCACTCATTCGTACATACAAACACACAACCTCACTCACACACTGACACTACAAAGGACCGCATACGAACATACACATGCTATAGTAAACTGAGATCGAGGGGGCTTAACTTAAGGGGCTCGAGTTTCTTGAGAGCCTAGTACATTCTCCCTTGATACCTCGATCTCCTTACCCACATCCGGCCTGCCCAGACCCAGAACCCCCAGACCCCCTCTTCCAAACACACACGCACACTCACACACACTCACACACACACACACACACACACGCACACACAAACATACACACACACCATGCAGCTGTTGTAATGATGGCTAGGAGTCGGTCTCCTGAGGCACGGTTGGGTTTCCCTCACCTCTGGGTGAGAAGAAGGGCACAGCCGGCTCTCGCGCAGGAAAAAAGTATAAAGGTTTCATATTTATACTTTTCATTGGAGCCAAAGGGTAAGTCAAACTTAGGAGTGTTAGAAAAATGGTGGGTGAAAGGAAGTGCTAGATCTCACTAAGATGAGGCTGACTGTTGAGGCATTCGCATAGGACAAACTGTGGAAAGAGGCTAACTACTAAATAGGATCTTGTAGGCTCCTATAGAGAGCAATAGTAATGGCATATTTTTGTAGGCACTAACTAGATGAACCGGAACGACATTTACTTTCACAGGTGGCCAAAAAGAACTGAACGCCACGCCTCCAGTATTCTGATCTGACCTGATGGTTCATAGTTCAATGTCCCTAAGTGACCCAACTGGCTGGGTCAAAAATAACACAACACGTGTCCACTATGGGTTGCTTTTAACCCAGCAGTTTTTTTTTAAGTGCAGTAGTAATTGTACCCAGAAAAAAATGTACGTTATACTAGATTATCTGCACATGTACCCTAAAAGATATTGGCCAGTACCCAGGGCCAGATTAAGAAATCTGTCAAAATGATGCTCTCTGGTGTATTTTGAACATTGAGGACGGGCTCCTGTGGATGGATAAAAAAAGAGCTATAAACAATAATTGTTTTTGCCTCTTGGGTCCGTTATGGGCTTGGGCCATGCCCCTGACTCACACAATTGACCAGTCACATGTATCTCCTCCCCCGATCTAACGATTAGCAGAGTAGCACCAGGCAGCAGCAGGCTATCTACACTCATTGACAGTTGGCTCCTGAATCCTCCTGGGGTTGGCGGTTGCAGAATATTATATATATAATATATACTGTGTATTTTTTGGGTAAGCCCCTGCATTAAGCCGGCCCTGAAAGTACCTTACCTTACCTTACACCTTGTATTCTTGCCTAATAATCTGTGGCCACAGATTTGGTTGTGTAGCAGGAAATTCAGATTGCTGGCATCCCCATTATAAGGAAAAAAAACACATGATTTCACGTGAAGTGTTCCAAATGTGAAGTATTCCAAAAACACGTTTTCACATGATTTCTCATGTGAAATGGTGTTTTTCTGTAAGGGAAAGGCTTCATAATTCATAAAGGTCATCTTAACTAGCTGATATTATTTTATAGAACAAAACGTATAAGATCTCCTAAGTCTGTGATAAACTCAGACGTTATTTTAGGCGTTTACCCCAAAACCCCATTCTTTCCCTATTAATTTCCCCCATAGGAACGTCCGAACGAGCCAGAGGCTGTCGAGCTGGGCCTTTTCGCTCACTTATCCCATGAGCCTTTGCTGCAGCGGTGTCTTAGGGAAATATCTTAGAGCACCCTACTTGGCCCTGCGGTCCTGTCGCCCTGGAGCAGGGCCACCCCTCGGGGGCCATTACAGACATAAACTAATCCAAAAATAGACTTAAAAATTGCCCTCGCACGATATCATAGGATGGCCACCACATGGCAACCACACCTCAACCTACTAATCCATTACTCAATAACCCCTTAGTCAACACCACTCACCATAACTCTCCTCCTCCTTTCCTCTCCTCCTCCTCTCCTCTTTTGGGAGACAGATGGGAGCTGGGAGGGGGGGGTGTAAGTGAGAAGCAATTGGCTTCAATGGCACACAGGGTTGGACACACAGGGCCAAGAGGTTTGGACAGCTCGCCTTTCAAAGTGTGAGACATAAGGAGCCCCCTGTCCACACTATTACTCTACACAGCTCTAACTCTGTGGTGTGTCCAATGGCCTCCTAGCTCCACAGCTCTCGTTCTTGTTCTATGGTATGTCAGACACAGCACAAGGCACAGATCCTATGGCGCTAACCCTGCTGAGTAGACGCCTGGAGACCAGCCACGTTTCTCTTATAATACCCCCAACCTCAACCCGCTCCCAAAAAAACACACATAAACTAAATGGAGAACTGAGCACCCCCCACCCCCTCCTCCATTTTCTCCTCCTCCCTCCTCTCCCTCCTTTCTAATTCGTTCTCTCAATATCTCGCTGATTTCTTGCTCCAGTACACAAGTCTCAGCAGTGTAATATGAGAATATCTCTCTCTGTTCTCTTTGCTCTCATGTTTAACTTTGTTCCCCCCTTTTCTTCTCATCCTTCCATTCCCCCCTCCCCCCTCTTTCCTGACATTCCAGCTGCTGAGATGGCGATGAACAGCATTCTCAACGCTGCCGACATCAAGAAAGCCCTAGAGGCATTCGCAGGTGACCAAACACCCTTTACTCCATTTCATTTTCTGACATCACATTTAGGAACAGTTTCCCAGACATCCATTAAACCTAGTCCAGGACTAAGAAGCACTCCCAACAAAGATTCTCCATTGAAAGTTTTCATGTTGTTGTGCAGGACTAGGCTTAATCTGTGTATGGGAAACGGTCCCATAATGTGTAAACAAGAAAACACTGAATAGAGGCCAAATAAATGGCTAATAATACTTAGTAAAGGTATAATTCACTTTTTGTATTGAACGTTAGTGGCGAATATGTGTTCTCTCTACTATTGTGTTAACAGGAGGAGCCCCTTGGTTCCAAAAATACACATCTGATACGTCCCAAAAGGCACCCTCTTCCCTATAGTGCCCTCCTTTTTGACCAGAACCTCATGTGTCCTGGTCAAAAGTAGTACACTATGTAGCAAATAGGTTGCCATTTGGGATCAACACATTTTTACATAATTATGACACTGTAATAGCACATCATATCTGACATAATTCAGAAAGTGTAAGAACTGATATTGTGTAAGATATATGCCAGAGGATGCCAGCTAGTCCTGGGGTTCGCACAGTCCTCTAACCTATAGAATTGATATGTCCACTGGCACAACACATGCTCTGAATCCACACACGCACATACACTCAGACAAACTCTGTATCATAGTGTAAAAATAGTCATTTCTTAATGATTGTTTGGCATTAACGTTTAGCCTCTGGAGTGTTGCATCCAGGCAGTCACCCATGCTGTTTTTTGTCCTTTGTGTGTGAGTGAAAGCATCCGTGCGTGCCTGTCTGTCTGCGTGCATGCGTGCCTGTCTGTGTGTGTTTGTATGTAAGTCTGTGTGTGTGTGTCTGCCTCCATTTGTGTTTGTACTCTGTGTGTGTGTGTTCACTTAAACTGTGTGTGTGTTATGCGATGCAGCGGCTGACTCTTTTGACCATAAGAAATTCTTTGAGATGGTGGGTCTGAAGGCCAAGTCAGCTGAGGATGTGAAGAAAGCCTTCCTGGTGCTGGACGCTGACGCCAGCGGATTCATAGAGGAGGAGGAGCTCAAGTAAGAGACGCACACACACACAGGGAGACACACACAGGGAGACACACACAGAGAAAGACACAGACAGAGAGAGAAACACATCAACACTTTGACTGACTACACACTCCGTGATTTATTAAACAATATACAGTGCATGGTGACCGACCAGTGACCACATGGACATGCATTCCCATCCTATATACACACACAAACACTCATGGTTAACTGTTTAGGCACCAGAGCATTCCTAGTAGTTGTACTGTCTGGTCTCAAGTCTCTCTGCCCTCTCCCTGTTGCCCATAGGTTCGTACTGAAGGGATTTGCCTCAGACGGCAGGGACCTGACCGACAAAGAAACCAAAGCATTCTTAAACGAAGCTGACAAGGACGGAGACGGCATGATCGGCATCGATGGTAAATAAACTATTTCTCTGACCGACGGACACATGTACTCACCTGTATCATCATAGTGTGATCAGATTTTCCACAGAGTCTACAGAGTGCTCTAACCTCTTGTCTCTTCTTGCTCTCTTTCAGAGTTCGTTGCCCTGGTGCACGAGTAATAGACACCTTCCTAAACCGACTAGCGCTCCACCACCCAGCCCCGATACTCCCCCTCTTCCAGTCTGCAGCCGACCCTCACACGTGCCCCTTCCTCCCCCACCTCATCCCTCCACCTGCCCTCACTGACACCCAGCTCTCTCCCACTCAAGCGCACGGCTACTACTGCACTGGAGGAAGGGTGTCGTGGCTTCCGCCCCCACCCCGCTAACTTACCCCTCTCCCCCACTCCCACCCACAACCCCATCCTATTTATTTTTTCCTTTTTATACAAACGTATGTGTTTCTGTTTGTGTATAGTTATCAGACCGCCTGGAAGGCCAATAACCTCAAGTTAAAATAATAATGTAGATATTTCAAAATGAGAGAAAGTCACATCTCCTTTGAGTTGATTTTACTTCATCCCCCTTGTTCTCTCTCCTCCCACTCTTTCTCTTTCTCTGTCCCTTGTTTCTGTCTCTTTCTATCTCTCTTTCAACTTTCTGGCACTGCTCTCCTCCTTTCCTTTCCTCCCCATCCCTCTGTCCCTCTCTCCTTTGGTAATGAGCTGTTGTAAAAACGCACCAAAAGATGAAACTGTGAAAGAACAAAATAAAATAAAATATAAAAATGCCTCAAGAACAACTGACTCACTCCGACGCTTCCTTTAATGTCTCCTCTGTTTGTCTCCTTCTCTTCTCCAATTGGTAGTGCTGAGCGATTAGTGCTTTTTTGAGGTCGGTTCGGTTTCAGTTTGATTACAAAAAAGCAATCACGTTTTTTTCGATTTTGGTTTCGATAATATATTTTGCCTTTTACTGCAGTGGACTAAATCAGAGTCACACAGAGTGTTGGTAGCCTTAAACAAATCTATTTTGAAACAAAAGTATACCTCTCATTCACATGTTTATGAAATGTATTACGTTTTGAGTTTGCATCCCAATATTACATCATAGAAGACGGAAATATATCAAAATAGTTTGATAGATTTCTGGCGGCTTTTTAAAACGTATGTTTATAAATTATGTAAACTATTCATAACATTCCACCAATGAGGCCACTAGAGAGCAATTTGGTCATTTGAATGCAGGAAAGGGGTACACATTACAAAATAAAACCATTTAAATGATTTTAAAACTTTTTAATGGAAATTACAAAACAAAAATAGTGAACATTCAATTGCCAAAACATTACAAATATTACAATGTCTCTGTCAGGTCCACATTGGGTATTACTTTGTTTTATCTGATGACTTTATCATTATTCAGTTCTTAAAGTCATCATCTCATCTCTGCTCAAGTAGTAGCAGCCAGTCAGCCTGACCATCTAACGTTACATTATCTCTGTGCTCCCCATACTGTACTGTCTTTTGTCGTCCTGTTTAGCTAGGCTAGCCTGTGTAATAATGCTGCAGGGCAGTCTGCTGAAATAATTTGACTAGTTCTTCAAAGGAGATAAGGAACACTTTCACGTATTGTCTCTACCTCTCTCGTCGTTGTGTTGTGTACATTCCGCTCATGCGGTCTGTTTGGTTGGGGGTATCTAACAATGTAGTTAATTACCAAATTTCTGTGCTGAATTAGGTTTAATTATTGGCTTAATGCTACAGCCAAGAGTAACCACATAGTTCTTGACTTACTTTCTCTTGTGAATTATTTGATTTCTCTTTACAGAAACGGCACGTTGGGCTCACAAAATAACTATATGGAATTCAGATAAATTAACTAATGTTGGTCAATTGGTTGTTCAATAACCCCCCCCCCCCCCCCCCCCTGGTTAATCGCTCAGCACTACCGAGTGGCCCTCAATAACTAGAAAATAAATGTGTAAAATATCGCCAGCAACTAAAAAAACGTAAGAATCAGGGGATGTATTTCTGTCTGATTAAAGGAATTTGAAACCATGTGAAAAGCAGCTGCCATTTTTATTCTAGCAGTAAAGTAAAAATAATTTGTTTAGTTACAGCTATAACATTAGCTCAACACTCTCACGTCAGCCATTTACATACTGGGTACACACTAAGGGTAATTTAGGTTAAGTATCCCATTAGTGGATTAGAATTGACAACCCCGGGTTCTTCACTAGAGTAGTAGGCCACCCTACTGCCTGCATGAACAAACAAACACATACAAATCGTATAGTACATTTACTAAAGGCACTGGACAAAATAGCACTGTTAAGTTAGTAGCTCAAACTCACTTGTCATAACAATCTATCTACATGGCATTCCGAAGAGAAAGATTAGCTCACTGTGGTTCACTGTAGTTTAGTATCAAAGTTATGTATTGGTTTAAACTGCCATATTGTTACTGTACAAGCAAAGCTAAATAAAAGAGCTACTTGAAGACAACAATGCAAAAAGCTTTGATAAAAACAACTTCTTCTACCATGATATTTCCTGTACCTGACATGTATATCCCTGATTCTGAAGAAAAGTGCATAAATGAGAGCTCTCAAAGATTTGTCTCACTAATGAAATAAAAATTATTAATGCACCTTTCAGGTCAATCAGTGCACCAAGCATATATTAGGGATTCTGGCATCTTACATTGCCCCCTGAACTTCCTTTATCACTGTAGTCATCCGATAAACTCCATAATATGGATATAAATAACCTACTGTACAAGATTGGTATTAGGGGCTGCTTAGGGAAAATTTGGGGAAGTTTTAAGACAGTTTTCAACCATTTGGGAAGGTTTGGGGCAGTTTTAGGGCATCAATCCTAAAACCCCTGCTGCATGGTAGTGGACGCGTTTCAGGCTGACTACATTTCATACCCGCCTGGATAAATATTTATTTAACAGATCAGTGAATCATATGATATAGCGGTCGGCTGCACAGTCAATAAAGTGGCATGAAACAATTTTTTGATGCAATCCAACGACTGAAATGTAGTCAACCTGGAATGCGCCCAGTACCTCTCCAGGGCGTGGCCTCTTCACCGACGGAGCCGTGGAGCAGATCGGTCATCTGTGGATGTGGGCTTCAGCTTGACAGTGGCGAAAGGGTTAGTGCCCCTATACAATAAAGACAGATTGAGAGATCAGAGATATTTCAGTTCACACATGATATTGTAACAATATTATTTTAAAACATTTATTAAGACCTTTATTTAACTAGGCAAGTCAGTTAAGAAAAAAATTATTATCTACAATGACAGCCTACACCAGCCAAACCCAGACAACGCTGGGCCAATTGAGCGCCGGCCTATGGAACTCCCAATCACAGCCGGTTGTGATGTGACCTGGAATCGAACCAGGGTGTCTGTAGTGACACCTCAAGCACTGAGATGCAGTGCCTTAGACAGCTGCACCACTCAGGAGCCCCTGTCTAATTTCGAAGTCGCTCCAAATACTTTTGACAGCCTGGGTTGACTCCTGCTCCTCTGTATCGTTCCGTTTCTCCAAACATCAAATTTTGAAGTTAAGGGTTAAGTTTAGGCACTCATATCAATAGTTAAGGTAAGGGTTATTGTTTGTGATATGTTTAAAACACGAAGTTCAGGCACTCATTCCAATGGTTAAAGGGGCAATCAATAACTTTTTGGACTTATAAATTCATGATATGTACCCATTGATTCTTGAAGAATATAATTTAGAAATGCCTCATGAGCTTAGTTTAACTGTCGTACCCCAATAGAACTTAAAATGTAAGCTTATTTTGCCTCAACATTTGTAAACAAAGAAAATGTTAACAAATGTTAAAACTATAATTTTGATAGAATGGATGGCCAGTCTGTATTCATAGCTCTGTCTATGAATTTGAGAGTGAATTCATTTATCCAGCCCCATCACTTTGCTTTTTATCGAACCAGGGGTGGGTAGTCTGCTTTGTTATTGTTTTTACTGCTGATTTCCACTTTAAGGTAAGGTTTAAGGTTTTGGATAGGTTATATATACAGTATGTATATACTACCATTCAAAAGTTTGGGATTGCTTAGAAATGTCCTTGTTTTTTAAATAAAAGCACATTTTTGGTCCATTAAAATAACATCAAATTGATCAGAAACAGTGTAGACATTGTTAATATTGTAAATTACTATTGTAGCTGGAAACGGGTGATTTTTTTATGGAATATCTACATAGTCCCATTATCAGCAACCATCACTCCTGTGTTCCAATGGCACGTTGTGTTAGCTAATCCAAGTTTATCATTTTAAAAGGCTAATTGATCATTAGAAAACCCTTTTGCAATTATGTTTGCACAGCTGAAAACTGTTGTTCTGATTAAAGAAGCAATAAAACTGGCATTCTTTAGACTAGTTGAGTATCTGGAGCATAAGCATTTGTGGGTGTGATTACAGGCTCAAAATGACTTGAAACAAATAACTGAAACTCGTCAGTCTATTCTTGTTCTGAGAAATTAAGGCTATTCCATGAGAGAAATTGCCAAGAAACTGAAGATCTCGTACAACGCTGTGTACTACTCCCTTCACAGAACAGCGCAAACTGGCTCTAACCAGGATAGAAAGAGGAGTGGAAGGCCGGTACACAACTGAGCAAGAGGATAAGTACATTAGAGTGACTAGTTTGAGAAACAGACACCTCACAAGTCCTCAACTGGCAGCTTCATTAAATAGTACACGCAAAACAACAGTCTCAACGTCAATTGTGAAGAGGCGACTCCGGGATGCTGCCTTCTATGCAGAGTTGCAAAGAAAAAGCCATATCTCAGACTGGCCAATAAAAATAAAAGATTAATATGGGCAAAAGAACACAGACACTGGACAGAGGAACTCTAAACTATTTGTTTCTGTCCATAACTGGGATCCAACACACAGTCTTCTGATCCAGAATCATGGGATTACACCCATGATTACCTGTCCATAACGCCCTAGCAAAACCCAAGCCTACTCGATGGTAATAGTGTTCACTGTTGCTGGTTTTGATGGCATTTCCCAATGTTCTCGGAACATGGATAAACATCCAATTTCAACGTCAATCTCGAACAATCTCTCTAGATATCACTTCTTAGTAATGAATAAACACATATAGGACTGATGAGAACTGCAATGGTTGTTCCTTACTTTGGGAAGAGGTTTGGCCCAGGTCCACCATGGCGCTCTCAACTCTGCATGGAGGGCAAAGAACACAACTTTAAAGGTATCTATTCCAACCCATGCAAACATTTTTACATATTGACCTGAAACACAGAGAGGGGGGCAGAGCATCTATGGGTGTGTAATCCACACCATGCAAAGATCCAACACCATGCAAACACACACACACACACACACACACACACACACACACACACACACACACACACACACACACACACACACACACACACACACACACACACACACACACACACACACACACACACACACACTCCTCACCCCCCTACACTGTCAGCAGCTGGAGCTTCTCTATTTTAAGCCTTCATTAAACCCCTGCATCCACCAGAAAGAGGGCTGTGGCATCATAGAGAACAACACATTGCCACAGTGCCCCTGCTGGCCGGAGGGCAAACATGCAGCAGATTTTAAATACTAATTTCTGTATTTGAAGCTTTCATTAAACCTTTACCGCTTTAACTAAATTCTAACTAGCTTTAACTATAACTAGCTTTTCATTACTTGTTATGCCTCACAAAAACCTGAATAGACACTTTCCTCAGACTATCATGTTAAAAATAACAAACCAACATTGATTTACCAGAACCACTACGTTAGTGTAGTACAGCAGGCTCACCATAGTGTAAACACTCTCAACACTAGACTTTAACAAGACCTTCATGGCCAACAAACCTCAGTGATCATTCACCCAGGCAGCACTACCCTGTTGTCAGAGTGAGACTCTGCCCTTCTCTCCACGATGGGTGTGATTGGATGCATCTCTGTCTGTCTATTGGGCGGAGGCGGGGGCGGGGGTCTGCCGTGGCTGCTGCTTCCTGATTGGTCCAGCAGGTTGTCCATACTGTGGCCGCTCCTAAGGGTGGCGCTACTGAAGGGTCAAAGGTCACCAAAAGTCAAAACAGCATTAGCATTAACAACTATTTTTAGAATATAAAACACGATCAACACAACTCACTAGCAATGTTTCATAATTCACATATAATTTCCCTTGAGGGGAAATTTGGGTGAACTGTCCCTTTAAGAGTGGAGCTAGTGGATCACCTGGAGCCAGTTGATTTAGGGGCCTCCTCCAGTGGCCCCACATAGGCAGCTGGAAACCAGCCCTGACTGTGGGGGGAAACAGAGAAGAAATACATTTCTATGAGTTTCTATGAAGGACAGAGAGCTATGGCAGGCTAGCATTCAGCAAGTCATAAGCAAGTAAGCTAAAAATATATATATTAAAATGGTATTTAACATTTTCTGATACATATCCCAAATACTACAGTCTCTAGTGGAGTATCTCTCAAACGGATTGAAGTTTTCCTTATACAATGTTGTTCTGTGAGTTCAGCTCTGCCACGAAGGCAGGGGCATCTCTCTCTCTCTCTCTCTCCCTCCCTCCCTCTCCCTCACCGTGAGCTGTTCTCTGCCAGGCCGTAGAGTCAGCCGTTACGGGGATCCTGCACCAGCACGCTCACCACCTCCCCTCTGGAGAAGGGCAGCAGGGTGGGGCTGTTGGAGTTAGCGGGGTGGGACACCAGAGCTCTCATAGGTCTCCCTCCTCCACCTCCACCCAGACCTAGGGACTCACCAACTGAGCTGGAGCGGGAAAGGGAGTTTTGGGGTGATGGGCCTGGAGGGGGGGTGATGGGGGTGAAGGGTGAGAGAGGAGGGAGGAGAGAGGAGAGGATGTGTGAACATCAGAGGGCCAGGAGGGCAGGTCATAGGAGAGGAAAGACACCTGAACACTTTGGGTATGGTATATACATAGTATTTATTTATGGTATGGTTTTTGAGCCAGACAGAGGACTCCTGATGGACATACTGTCACTTGTTTTATCATGGACATTGCCATTGATGGCTTCCACCAAAGTAGTCAACTGGGCACGAAGATGAGTACTTTATCTAACTATATAGGTTTATACTGTAGTGTAGATATACAGTATATCATGCCCCCACCTCTGGAGGGCACTCTTCCCAGAGGCTGCTCCTCTTTGCCTGACCATTGGCTCCACCTATCCTCCTCCCTCATTCTGGACGTGTTGTCCAGGCGACAGGGGTTCTGGGATCCAGGTCCTCTGGTGGCATTGACCTGGTCTCTCAATCCATCAGCTATCTGCTGTAGGCCTCCCCCTGCCCCTGTCTGGCCCATCGAAAACACACACACACACATTTCATTACTTTCATTGACCTTGTTTATTCATTGACTTTAATCTAGTCAGGAAACTCACTCTCTTCTCTCTTACTTGGGTGACTCTCTCTCTCTCAAAAAAAAAACAACAACCCAGAAAGCATCAAACTAGAAATGGTGGAGCCTACTTATTCATTCCCTTTAAATCCACAAATTTGGAGAAAACAAGAAAAAGGCCAGCAGCAGGTTGTCATATTGGAAACCAGCCAAGGTTCTTTCTGTGATGAATGTGGTTTATGACACTATTGGAGAGGGCGGTCCTCTGTAGCTCAGTTGGTAGAGCAGGGCACTTGAAATGCCAGGATAGCGGGTTTGCTTCACGGGACCATCCGTAAAATGTACGCATGCCTGACTGTAAGTCGGTTTGGATAAAAGCGTCTGCTAAATGGCATAGATTATTGTGTGTGTATGATTAAATGAGAATGTAGTAAGCTACACTACCTTGTTCATGAGATAGACGATGGACTGAGTGAGACCACAGTGTTTCTCAGCCAGGAAACGGTATCTCCTTTCCTCCTCCATCAGAGCCTCACGCTGACTATCCCTCAGGAAGTGAATGTACTCATCCTGTGGGCGCACACACACATGCAATATGTAAATATAAAACTTTCTCAGACACACACACTGTGGAAATACTTTACAGGAATGCAAGACAATGGAGTTCTCAATGGTGCACTCTTAATCTTTATTTTTTATTTTATTTTGCTCATACTCTTTATCTGACACACACACACACCAGTGTTATAATAACGGCGAAAATGGAATGGCATCAAACACGACACCATTCCACCTGTTCCGCTCCAGCCATCACCATGAGCCATACTCCCCAATTAAGGTGCCACCAACCTCTGACACACACACACAGAGAGAGAGAGAGGACTGACCTGGTAAGCCCCTCCCCTCAGCTGCCTCTCTAAAGATGTGGCCTGGGTCCGTACCTCCATCTCATATCGCCTCCTGCTGCCCTGGAGGACACATTACACCAATGCCAGATACGGTTACACTGAGTGTACAAAACAATAGGAACACCTGCTCTTTCCATGACAAAGACTGACCAGGTGAATCCAGGTGAAAGCTATGATCTCTTGTGGATCTCACCTGTTCAATCCACTTCAATCAGTGTAGATGAAGGGGAGGAGACAGGTTAAAGAAGGATTTTTAAGCCTTAAATCCTCTCTGGGGTAGGGGGCAGTATTTTGACATCCGGATGAAAAGCGTGCCCAAAGTAAACTGCTTGTTACTCAGGCCCAGAAGCTAGGATATGCATATAACACTCTAAAGTTTCTAAAACTGTTAAAATAATGTCTGTGAGTATAACAGAACTGATTTGGCAGGTGAAACCCGACAAGCCATCCAGGGAAAAATAAATTGAGGTCATAGGATTTTCCAATAGTTTTCTGTGGGAAGCCCTTTTTATAAGGAACCTGGTTGCAGCTCCCATGGATTCCACTGAAAGTAAAGGGGCGGAATAATTTTGCACGCCCAATTTTTCAGTTTTTGATTTGTTAAAAAAGTTTGAAATATCCAATAAATGTCGTTCCACTTCATGATTGTGTCCCACTTGTTGTTTTATACAGTTTTATATCTTTATGTTTGAAGCCTGAAATGTGGCAAAAGGTGGCAAAGTTCAAGAGGGCCGAATACTTTCGCAAGGCACTGTATATCGCTATTTCTGACTTTTGTGGCAGACCTGCCTGGTTGAAATATATTTTTCATGGTTTTGTATGCGGGGTGCTGTCCTCAGATAATCACATGGTTTGCTTTCGCCATAAAGCCTTTTTGAAATCTGACACAGCGACTGGATTAACAAGAAGTTAAGCTTTTTTTGATGTACAACACATATATTTTCAAGAATGTTTATATTCTAATTGAGTATTTTTGAATTTCGCGCTCTGCAATTTCACCAGATGTTGGTCAGGTGGGACGCTACCGTCCCACGTACCCTAGAGAGGTTAAGACAGTTGAGAGATGGATTGCGTATGTGTGCCATTCAGAGGGTGAATAGGCAAGACAAAAGATGTAAGTGCCCTTGCTAGATGCACCAGTTTGAGGGTGCAACGCTGCTTGGTTTTTCACGCTCAACAGTATCCCGTATGGTCCACCATTCTTGAGCACTGCCCACTACTTCTCTACTCCCTTCTGATTCTGTCTGTGCGCCAGTCCATGCTCTTTACTACATTACTTCTGTACTGTCAACACAAGGGGGTACCGTATGTGGAAAAGGGGTATGTACAGGAGAGTGGCTACTCACTGCTATGTAGTCTTTATCCAGTTTGACATTGTTGTCCATCTCCTGCAGCACCTCAGAGTGGAACCAGCGGAACTAGAGAAACACAGAGAACGGTTATTATGATCGCAGTAGTTGAAACACCACTGGTAAGCCAAACAATCACATCTCAAACTGACAGCAAACCGTGTTGTGACACCATCTAGTAAAATATACAGTACAATATCTTAATAAGTGGGTTGCTTAGTTGTGAGTTTTTATGACAGGTGAATAACTACAACCAAGGTCCAATTGCAATGCACTCTTAATTCTTCATGTTGTATTCTAATATAGGAAATTGACTCGTGCAGTGCTACTGTTCTACTGTTCGATGAGGAGAGTAAAGTAACCTACTATTGCTTCCAGTTCAGCGGTGAGTCGCCTCTGGTTCTCTGAAATCTGAATCAGGACATCTCCTGTGAGACATAATGCGAAATTATTATCATAGGTAGGCATTAAGACACACACATGTGCGCGCACACACACATCCCAAAAAGAGAGACACACAGTCAAAACACACACATACTCCCACCCCCCCACCCCCCCACCCCCCATACACACATACGGAATGATCTTCAACAACATACCAAGGCTCCTCTCTCTCACTACACTGTAAGACGTTTCTGTAATTTCAACAGTAAAACACTGTAGAATTCACTGTAAAATATCGAAAATGTGTTTTCATGCACATCTGTAATTGTACATATATTTTTTTTGTCATTTAGCAGATGCTCTTATCCAGAGAGACTTACAGGTAGTGAGTGTATTCATCCTAAAACAGCTAAGTGGGGCAACCAGCTAGGTGGGGCAACCCTACCTGTTTGAAGAGGTAGGGTTTCAGGTGCTTTCGAAAGATGAGCAAGGACTCTGTTGTACTAGATTCAGGGGGAAGCTGGTTCCCCAATTGCGGTGCCAGGACAGAGAAGAGCTTGGACTGGGCTGAGTGGGAGCTGCCCTCCCGTATGGGTGGGAAAGCCAGAAGACCAGAGGTGGCAGAACAAAGTGCTCGGTTTGGGCTGTAGGGTTTAGGCATAGCCTGAAGATAGTGAGGAGCAGTTCCTCTTGCTTCTCCGTAGGCAAGCACCATGGTCTTGTAATGGATGCGCGCTTCGACTGGAAGCCAGTGGAGTGTGCGGAGGAGCGGGATGACATGGGAGAACTTTGAATACCAGGCGGGCTACAGCGTTCTAGTAACGTTGCAGGGGTTTGATGGCACAAGGCAGTAAAACACTGTAGAAGGCACAGAAAAATACCTTAAATGTGTTTTACAGAATAAATGATGGTGCATTGTGAGAAAATGCTGTGGGCGGGGAATGAGTCTCTGGCCCACTAACATATTTTAAGGCATACCTTGTAAAAAGCTATCGTTTTTGCACCCGTGAGTGAGAATGCTCTACCCTGAGAATACAGTAATATACTGTACAATGTTTCAGGAATTTTACAAACCTTGTTCCTAAAATCTACAGTAACTTACTGGTCCATTTCTGCCAGTAATTCACTAATTTGATATTGATTACTAGTTCATGTGCAAAGGATTAGCATTTCAATTGTTAGAATTATCACTCTGTGGTGACTTCTTAGTCGACCCCCACTTCCCCTTTTGTCTAACAAGCCGCCATGCCGGTTTAGCCCACTAGGGCAAATTCCCCTATCATTTCTTGTAACCACATTTACCTTGTTTGTTTGTTTATGCATTTCTGTGAATTACTTAGTTAGTAATAAATAAATGATTTAAGACACTTGATGTATGGATGACTCATAGTGAAGACTGGGTCCGTGCAGATAACCAACAATTTACGACGTTTTAAATGAGACTAACGTGAGGTAAAGTAAATAATTCATAAGACTATGGATCAGATATGAAAATATCTGAAAGGTTTTATTAGGAAATTATAACCTTGTAATCTGAATATTTTTCCTTGGTGCCCCGACTTCCTAGTTAATTACAGTTACATGATTAATCAGTTGATCGCGTTATACTAATTACAGAGAATCTTTGATAAAAACTATAAGTCTTCAATTTAATGATAGTAAAGACACAACACTGGTATGTGTAAAATTGTGAAGAGTTGTAACTAGAGGGGGGTTGGAGGGGGTGTATTTGTTTTTGTGTCATTAAATAGGTAGAATTATTGTCCTGTAGCTAATTGACCTTGGAATCTGTGATTTATTATAACAAATATTATAAAATAATGATTTTCAAGCTTGTTTGATACCTGCATTTCTACATATCTGCAAAAGTTATTTGAATTCATATTAAGAAGTGTTGATTATTTGGTGTCAGGCAAGCACAGCAAGGAAGAACGCAGTGAGATATGCAACAAAGCATTATGTTTTTTGCAAAATGTTCACTGCAAGAATGTGGGGCGCTTCATTTCGGTCACGCAGGGATCAAATTCCCCCCGGAGTCAGCACCAGGTCTTCAGGGCTAAGCCCCGGATGTTCTGAATGTCTAGTGATGTTCCTGGTTCTGAATAGTTTCTGAATGCACTGTATATATGGGTCTTTCTACAAACTAGGGTACCAGTGAGGATTTCCCACACTGTAAAACGTGTTACTACTAAAGTTACAGTTAAAGTCATTGATAATAATCAGCCATTTTTTTTCTATTTTTTTCTAGAGGGTGGATCAGCTTAATATTGCGGAAAGAATGTTGCTTCCAATGTAATTGTCTGCATCATTTCCAATCCCCCATATTTTTGGGGTAAATATATATATCCATACACGCATGCATATATATACACATATATACATACACATGCCTATATAGACATACATACTTTTTTAAAGAATATACCTTTATTATTATACCCCGGAAACCCTTCCGCCGATCCCCCAATTGGAGTAAACTAATAAACACTTCTGCTTCTATCTTCAATCCATACAATGGAAATCGGCTTCTTGGAAAAAATGGCGGACGGAAGACAGGGTGGTGCGGCAGGTGCCGCTTTTCATTCGAATGCTGTAATTTTATCTAAACCATCAGGTGTACACCGATCCCAGCTAAGTAACTCATGCAAAGAGTTAAAGCGTAATTATGTGTTTTATCTCCAGTACTCTGCCATGATTGTCAGTTATGTAGCTGCTCTACTGATAATCTCAGTGCGTCCTTGCTGGGATGACACAATCAGTCTACTACCGGAGAATATCAACACCAAACACATTGGTTCACGGTTCCACGGGAGCGGACAGTACTCAGCATACCATAATGTTCTGAATAATGGCCAAGTCTACCTCGCTCCTTATTCTACTGAACCGCTTAGGCGTAACAAACACAAGTCTAACATTTATCGGAAACTGTTAAACTACCTGTTCACTACCCTCCTGCTCTCTGGGGATGTACAACTCAATCCTGGGCCCAATATCACCGAGCCAGTGATACGCACCGGAGTGGAGAGCGGTGGATGGCCTCGTCCACTGGTCGTCGCCGCTGTGGAGGTGGGTGAGTGCTATGGTCCTATGGTTTCTCTCGACTCACCCGGCTCCAGGATAGATTTTGACTCTTCAAACATACCAGAGTCGCTATATGCGATCCCTGACTCTGCGTCTGGTACGCAAGCTATTTTAATTAGTTCCCCGCATCCAGTGCAGGCGGGAGGGATTGTTACTTGCGCTACCGAACTGCCCCTAATCAAAACGAAACAAAACGGCCTAAACCCAGCCGTCAGAAAACACAGAAAATTTAACTTTTTTCAATGTGTCAATCACTCTCGAGTCATCTGGGACCCACGAGCTAAGCCCAGGGGACTAGTAGGGGGGCACTTGAACATTCGTAGTGTCATTCCGGCAGGGTAGCCTAGTGGTTAGAGCGTTGGACTAGTAACCGGAAGGTTGCGAGTTCAAACCCCCGAGCTGACAAGGTCCAAATCTGTCATTCTGCCCCTGAACAGGCAGTTAACCCACTGTTCCCAGGCCGTCATTGAAAATAAGAATTTGTTCTTAACTGACTTGCCTGGTTAAATAAAGGTAAAATAAAATAAAAATAATTCCAAAAAGTGATCAAATTCAACATATACTCACAGACTCCAGCCTTGACTTTCTCTGCCTCTCAGAGACATGGCTCCATAAACACTCTCCATATGCTGCTTTGATTGTGCCTGGCTACAATGTTTTCAGGAGAGACAGGATGGAAGGAAGAGGAGGGGGTGTGATGATGTACATTAAAGAACATATCCGATGTAAACAAATTGAGTGGTCATGTGATAATGAACTAGAATGTATCGGCCTGAACGTTACACTGTCTCCCCAAATGTATTTTACCCTCATTGGAATGTATAGGCCACCTTCCACCAAAAGTGTGTTTTTTGATCAGTTTAATACCATGCTTAGGGAATGTGATTTTGGGAAAGAGGTCATCTTAATAGGAGATTTTAACATTAATTATGAAGACAAGTGTTGTAGGAAAACCCTCAAACGGATCACTAATACCTTTGACCTTACACAGCTAGTTAAAGGGCCAACCAGGGTGACTTGTTGCTCTAAAACACAGATTGATTTGGTGTTCAGTAATAAACCAGAGAGAGTGACTAAATCATTCAATATGGTTACTGGGCTGTCTGATCATAATCTGACACTTATAGCCAGAAAGCTGTCTAAGAGCAGGTTTAACCTCTCTACTGTTAGAAAGCCGGATCAACTCAGAATACCTAAGAGTGAATTCAATTATTTTGAAAAAGCAATTAAGGGAATAAACTGGAATGATCTCTTGTCCTATACAGACGTGGAAGCTGATAGTCAGGTTTTTCTATCCACAATCCAGACTACAATAAATGGCTTCCTAAAGAAAATCAAATCCAAACCTGGCCAAAAGAGCACTCTTCCTTGGCTAAATGGAGAAATCTGGAAATTGATGAAAGAACGAGATTAATAGCCCTAAAATCTAAATTAGAGCATGACAGAGGTAGGTTTACCATGTTGAGAAATAAGGTGATGAAAGAAATCAGACAGGCCAAGGCAAACTTTTTTATTAACATAATTGGTGAAGCAAAGGGAAATTCTAAATTGATATGGGAGAATCTAAAAAAGTTAACAGGGAAAGACCATAGTAACACTGCAAAAAGACTAGAAATCATGGTGAATAACAATCTAACACAGGAAGCAGTCGAAATAGCAATATCCTTCAATTCCTACTTTGACTCTGTCAGGGTACTGACACAGAACCCCTCCACTTGTTTCTTGGGCTCAGTGCTAGTGAATGACACTCAACCTGTCTTCATCATAAGGGAGGTTTCTGAGTCAAAGGTGAACAAGGTGATTAGCTCACTAAAGAACTCTAAAGCCAAAGATGTGTTTGGGATGGACTCTACCTTTCTTAAAAACTACAAAGAGTCACTCATTGGCCCCATTACTAAGGTCACCAACACATCTATTGGTCTCAGTGTGTTTCCAAGGGTATGGAAGTCGGCCATAATAACGGCCATCTTTAAATCAGGCGACCCTGCTGACGTGAGTAACTACAGGCCCATTAGTATACTACCTGTGGTGTCAAAGGTTGTTGAAAAGTGTGTAGCAGAACAACTGATTGCCCACCTCAACAACAGCCCCTTCACATTACACTCCATGCAGTTTGGCTTCAGAGCGAAACACTCCACAGAAACGGCCAACTGCTTTTTTCTGGAAAATGTGAAGTCCAAGATGGACAAAGGGGGTGCTGTTGGGGCTGTGTTTCTGGACCTAAGGAAGGCTTTTGATACTGTTAACCATGAGATTCTCATCACAAAATTGTCCAAGTTCAACTTTTCCCCTGATGCCTTGAGATGGATGAAATCATACCTTGAAGGCAGAACTCAGTGTGTCAGAGTGAGCAATGAGCTGTCGCCCACTCGTAGCTATGATGTGGGCGTGCCCCAAGGGTCAATACTGGGGCCCCTCCTGTTCAGCCTGTACATTAATGATCTGCCTTCTGTCTGTACTGGGTCTGAAGTTCAAATGTATGCAGATGATACAGTGATATATGTGCATGCAAAGAGCAAACAACAAGCTGCACAAGAACTCACTACTGTAATGGTCCAGGTTACAAAGTGGCTCAGTGACTCGTGTTTGCATCTCAATGTGAAAAAAACTGTTTGCATGTTCTTCACAAAGAGGGCAACAGATGCTACTGAGCCAGATGTCTATGTGTCAGGGGAGAAGTTCCAGGTGGTATCCGATTTTAAGTACCTTGGCATCATACTTGATTCCAACCTCTCTTTTAAAAAGCATGTGAAAAAGGTCATTCAAATAACCAAATTCAACCTAGCTAATTTCCGATTTATACGAAATTGTTTGACTACAGAGGTAGCAAAACTGTACTTCAAATCTATGATACTCCCCCACTTAACATACTGCTTGACTAGTTGGACCCAAGCTTGCTGTACAACATTAAAACCTATTCAGTCTGTCTACAAACAGGCTCTCAAAGTGCTTGATAGGAAGCCCAATAGCCATCATCATTGTCACATCCTTAGAAAGCATGAGCTCTTGAGTTGGGAAAATCTTGTGCAATACACCGACACATGTCTTGTATTCAAGATCCTTAATGGCCTGGCTCCCCCTCCACTCAATATTTTTGTTAAACAGAAAACCCAGACATATGGCAGCAGATCCACAAGGTCTGCCATGAGAGGTGACTGTATAGTTCCCCTAAGGAAAAGCACCTTTAGTAAATCTGCATTCTCTGTGAGAGCTTCCCATGTCTGGAATACACTGCCATCAGACACATAACTGCACCACATATCACAATTTCATAAAATGCTTGAAGACATGGCTAAAGGTAAATCAGATTTGTGAACATGGTCCCTAGCTGTGTGTTGCCGCTTTCCATGTTGTCTGTTGTCTGTAGCTTGTGAGGTGTGGAAACACTTTGTTACTTTTATGAATTTTGTCTTGCTGCTTTTTGTTTTATGTTGCTCTGTCTGTATGCTATGTCTTGCTTGTCCTATGTTGCTATGTCTTGCTTGTTCTATGTTGCTATTGTCTATATTGTAATTGTTTTTAATAACCTGCCCAGGGACTGCGGTTGAAAATTAGCCGGCTGGCTAAAACCGGCACTTTTACTGAAACGTTGATTAATGTGCACTGTCCCTGTAAAAATAAAAATAAACTCAAACTCAACTCATACATCTTATACACACTCTACAGACACAGTCTACTTTACAATAGTTCTTTCTTGTTTGTTCTTAGTCCTTCCTCTACTTCTGATGTCCATCCAGTTTGATTTCTATTTGTAACTATGCTATTTCACAAAGCTCCGAACCTATATACATTCTACAGATCCCGTATGCCCTACATTGTTATTAGTCCCACCCTTCAGCTCCACTCACCCCCTCCCATCCTTCTCTCAACATCATCCATTTCGGATTTCTACTTGCCATATATTTTTCAACTGTGCTGTGATGCTTCACAAAATAATTGAACCTTCCTATTCTCATAGCTTCTACAGATTGTAAATAAAAAATAAACATTTTTGCTAAAATAATTATTATATTATTGATTGATTGACTATGGCTTTTCAAATTACCCAGTATTGCTATCTGTAGTGTTAGTTCTAGGCAAATGTTGCAATTCTTCAGCCATTCCTGGACCTGTGACCAAAAATGAGCTACATATGGACAATACCAAAATAAATGATCTAATGACTGCCTCCTCACAGCAGAATCTGCAGAGCTGGGAAGATTGTATCCCTCATATATATGACATTCTATTAGTTGCAAGAATTTTGTATAGTAATTTATATTGAAAAATTCGAAGTTTTGAATCCGGTGTTGTTTTGCGTATCAATTTATAAACCATGTGCCATTGAATGGGTACATCGAAAATCTCTTCCCAACTATTTTGCAATTTATATGGCACAGCTGTCAGTTTTTTGGTCCTTAAATGAAATTGGTATATGTTTTTATTTATCACACTTTTCTTTAACCATTTATGTTCTTTAATAAAGGGCCGACATACAAGTTCCTTACTTTTTCCCCCTTCTACTTGCCTCTTCCATTTTTGTGGTAATGCTGCAATTAATTGGTTGTAATTTTGGGTAGAGCAGACATTTCCATATGTCTGTGTTAGCTGCATGTGTGACATAACTCCACCAGTCCTATTTATGATATCATTCACTAAATGTATACCTTTTTTTAATAATTTCTTTGATAAATACCGTTTTTTTTTAATCAATTAGTATATTTGAATTTAACCGCAATATTTGTCGTACTATTTGTTCCGTCCTTTCAGGTGGATTAAACTGAACTTGCAACCAACCTTCTAAGGCTTGTTTAAAAAATACAGATATTTTGGAGATTATTTCCTTTTCAAACAAAAGAAAGTGAGCAGGTGTAATCTGAATAAAAGGGAAAAGGCCCTTCCTGAATATAGGATGAGACATTCGTATCAATTGACTAGAGAACCAGTTTGGATTTAAGTATAACTTTTGTATGACTGATGCCTTTAGTGAGAGGTCTAATGCTTTAATATTTAATAATTTCTGCCCACCGAATTCATATTCATTATATAAATATGCCCTTTTAATTTTATCTGGTTTTCCATTCCAAATAAAATTGAATATTTTTTGTTCATATAATTTAAAAAGCAGGTCACTAGGTGTAAGCAAAACCATACGCAAATAGGTAAACTGTGATATGACTAAAGAGTTAATCAGGGTGATTTTTTCCACAAATAGACAGGTATTTTCCTTTCCATGGTAGCAAGATCTTATCTATTTTTGCTAACTTTCTATAAAAATGTATTGGAGTGAGATCATTTCTTTCCTTTGGGATTTGTATACCGAGTATGTCTACATCTCCGTCAGACCATTTAATTGGTAAACTACATGGTAATGTAAAATGTGAATTTTTTTAGTGATCCAATACGTAATATGGTACATTTATCATAATTTGGTTTTAATCCAGAGAGGATAGCAAAAGTATCTAGATCTTCTAAGAGGCCGTGGAGAGACTCCAATTGTGGTTTTAAAAGAAAACATGAATCATCAGCGTACAATGACACCTTCGTTTTAAGGCCACGAATTTCTAATCCCTTAATATTATCGTTTGATCTAATCTTTGCAGCTAACATTTCGATGGCAATAATAAATAGATATGCCGATAGTGGACAACCTTGTTTTACTCCTCTAGATATTTTAAAACTTTCTGAGATGTAGCCATTATTTACTATTTTACACCTAGGGTTACTATACATAACTTTAACCCATTTTATAAGAGATTCCCCAAAATTGAAATATTCTAGGCATTTATATATAAACTCCAGTCGTACTGTATCAAAAGCCTTTTGAAAAGCTATGAAAACCAGGCCTGGTGTCCCCGATATTTCATAGTGTTCTATTGTTTCCAGTACTTGTCTTATATTATCTCCAATGTATCGTCCATGTAAAAACCCTGTCTGATTAGGATGAATAATATCTGACAATACTTTTTTGATTCTATGTGCCAAGCATTTTGCTAGGATTTTTGCATCACAACACTGAAGAGGTCTCCAATTTTTTAAATGGACTGGATCTTTATATATACCACTTGGGTCCTGTTTCAGTAATAATGATATCAGACCTTCTTGTTGCGTGTCTGATAATCTACCTTTTATATAGGAGTGGTTAAAAAAAGCCAACAATGGTCCTTTGAGTATACCAAAAGAAGTTTTGTATACTTCCACTGGTATGCCATCCAGCCCTGGAGTTTTCCCATCCTTAAAGGCCCCAATTGCCTCAAGCAGTTCCTCCTCTGTAATTTGGCCTTCACATTAGTCTTTCTGTACAGATATTAATTTTACATTATTATTAGGAAAAAAATCGATACAATTAGTTTCAGTTAGTGGAGATGGAGGAGACTGAAATGAGAACATATTCTTAAAGTACTTTACTTCCTCTTTCAAAATATCATTTGGTGAATCATGCGTGACTCCATCATTTGTAACAAGTTTTAATACATTTGTTTTGGTAGCATTTCTATATTGAAGATTGAAAACGAATTTGGTGCATTTTTCCTCATATTCCATCCAGTTCGCTTTATTTTTATAATATATTACACTAGATCTTTCTTGAATAAGTTCCTCCATTTCTTTTTGTTTCTCCTCTAACTTATTCTGTGCCTCTATAGTACCGTTTTTATTGCTATCTAACTGTACTGTTAGTCCTTCAATTCCCTTTGTTAATATGGACTCTTTTGATCTAAATTGCTTTTGTTTTATAGATGAGTACTGAATTGCATTGCCTCTAAAGGCACATTTAAAAGTGTCCCATACAGTAAGGGGATCTGCTGTACCTATGTTATGTCTGAAAAAGTCAGTTATAAATTATTCTATCCTAGTTCTAAACAATTTATAATCTAGTAGGCTTTGATTAAATTTCCAATATCCTCTCCCACGTGGAAATTCCGTAAGAGTAATATATATGCCAATTATGTGATGATCCGACCGCATTCTGTCCCCTATCAACACTTTTAAACTTTTGGTGACAGAGAGAATGGTATAAGAAAGTAGTCAAGGTGACTAGCTTGATTAAGCCTCCGCCATGTATATCTCACTAGGTCAGGGTATTGAAGTCTCCATATATCCACTAATTCCACTATATCCATGACATTCATGATTTCCTTAAATGCCTGAGGGTGATAGTTTGTAGTGTGATTTCCTTTCCGGTCCATAGAGGTATTTAAGACCGTATTAAAATCTCCCACCATAATAATAGAGTCTAGTGTTGCTTGTAGAGTTGATAGATTCTTATATACAGTGCCTTGCGAAAGTATTCGGCCCTCTTGAACTTTGCGACCTTTTGCCACATTTCAGGCTTCAAACATAAAGATATAAAACTGTATTTTTCTGTGAAGAATCAACAACAAGTGGGACACAATCATGAAGTTGAACGACATTTATTGGATATTAACTTTTTTAACAAATCAAAAACTGAAAAATTGGGCGTGCAAAATTAACTCTTTTGTGGTTATTATGAGAAGGACAACATCTAATGTTAGCTTCAACTTGGCTTTCCATACAAATCCTTTGATTAAAAAAGGAAGCTGGTTTTAAGTCACTTTCTCATTATAAAAACAGCAATGGTGAGATGAATGTTACAACTAGCATTATTATGTGTGCCGGCGTCGGCCACAGAGACTACAGAAAAAAACAGCACGTAGAAATCCAAACTGTACAAAAATGCAACATTTTCAAAGATTTTACTGAGTTACAGTTCTTATAAGGAAATCAGTCAATTGAAATGAATGAATTAGGACCTAATCCATGGATTTCACATGACTGGGAATATTTTAGTCAGGCAAGGTGTCGCTTATTTCCCCCAGTGTATTTATCCCTGTGTTTCCTGTCTCTCTGTGCCAGTTCGTCTGGTATGTTTCACGAAAAGAGAAGGAAAAAACACAATGAGAGTGAATTGTGGGAACAGCAATCAGGTAAACTTGTGTTCTCTCCTCTCCAAGTTTTATGTCAGCAAATAACAGTAACGTTAAGTTGATGTGCTAGCTTGCAGTGCTCTCTCTCTAGTCTGTCTTGTCTTGCTAACCTAGCTGGGCAGTGCATCTCTTGGTCTGTCTGTGTCTTGCTTGCTTGCCAGCCACTTCCATGGCTGTGTTCTGTGACTTTCTGCCTGACAAAAGTGAGAGTGAAATACAACTATTTATTACGTTTGATAAACGCCAAAGGGCAAACTGTGTTTATAAACTGCAGCTCGGAAAAGATGACCGCGTCGCGCGTGAACATGCGTTCATGTGTGCATGCACGAAATGAAACTCATGCTTTCCAGCAGCAACCTCTGTGGAGACCAATCCAGACCATATATGGGCGTGATAGCATTCCTCATAGGCACACATAATTTAAAACAAGACAATGATTATCTAGTCTCTCGGTCAATGATCTAGTCTCTCAGAAGTGAAATGGGGAAGTGAAATGATCAATTTCCCTACCTCCAACATGGACAACCCAGCTCCGCACTCTACTGCAGAACTTAAAATCCAGCTCCAGAGAAAGATACTACTTTGTTCCTGCATGTCTCCACGCTTAGTGAGTATTGGCGCATCAAGCGCATTCCTAGAGTACTGAGAATACAGAAGGAGCCTACAATAGGGAAAAACTACAAAACTTTCGTTCAGAAATGGGGTTAAATCCAAAACAAATGTTATTTAGATGTAATACTATTAATTGTTGAACATGTGTCGAAGGAAGTAAAAGAAGTTGAAGTTAAGATCAGTGAACATGAGGTTATAATGGAGATTCTAGGCCCAAATTTCACAGCCATAGATGACTCAATCAATCAGTCAAATACAGAGACTTCCTACAAGCAACAAAGATCAAGAAATATCAACGAGACACAGAGGACGACCAGCTCAACCAGGTGTACGCATGGGAAGGCCCAAGGACTGGAGCACCGAGAGTCCGGGGGACGCAGATACAGCAGCTGGAGGACATGGAAACCTACACACAGAGACATCCACTGAGAGCTATTTCCCAACAGACAGCAACGCCAGCTACCATCGCAGACAGACAGTTTTTTTTGTCCGAAAGCAGCACAACAAGGCTCTACGAAAGAAAATAAAAGAGACAAGCGGTCAAAGAGGGGACCAGGAACACAGGCCGTGGACACGGAGCTACAGTAGGAAGTGGTATTTCATGAACCTCTCCAAAAAAGAGCTCACTGACGTGCAAGTCTCAGTCTTATCTAAGGGCCTCTCCTTTGTACCAACATGTACAGACAAACTATTTGATACTATTGCAAGATTAAATATGAGCACGTGTTTTCTCAAACACTGTTTGGGGCCTAGAAACCCAACAAAGAACTGGTACCCATTTTAAGTCCAAAAGCAAATTATGTCCTATAGTTAACATCTCCTCGATTAATACCTATTGTAGGTTAGTCGAACAAGAAGCCATGCCAGTATATACAAGAAAAACAAATCACATTCAGAAGAACCTCACTAGGACAGAACAAAAGGCACTTAATGAACTAATGAAAGATTCATCTTTGGTTGTCAAACCTGCAGACAAGGGGGGTGCTGTGGTTGAGTTTAGACTATGAAAATTACAAAGAGGAGACTTAGAGACAACTCAGAAATGAACATTTCTATAGAAAACTGAGTGTTGATCCCACACATGTGTTCCAAAGAGATATAGGGAAACAGAAACTATATATATCTCAAAATATGAATATGAATACCTTTGCTGCAAATGTGCCAAAAGTCCTAATACTAACTAATACCCACCAAAAAACTTTATCCTAGAGTCGGCTGAATATGTTTGGACGTTTGATGATGAATACTACTAACATGGAACATCGATGGGCTCCACGTTCGCTCCGAGCTATGCTAACCTTTAGGTGGGTCTTTTTGAAGTACGTTTTGTTAATAATGAAAACGAAAATCAATTTTCGAATAAAGTTCTGAAGTGGTATCGATATGACGGTTTTATTTTTTGCATATCGGGAGAAACGTGAAAAGAGCTGACAGATTTAATGGCATTACTCAATGACATTTAACCCTAATCTCAAATGCACTATTACATGTGACGCTAAACGTGTTCATTATCTCTATGTGGATTGAGAAATCAAATGGAACCCTGTTTTCAACTCTGTATAGAAAAGAAACGGGCAGAAACATTATACTACAGGGGGCCAGCTTCCACCCTGTGCCGTTAAGTTAAAAAGAGGATTTCTAAGAAGCCAGTTTTTCAGACTGCGCCGTATATGCTCCTCCACAGAGGGCTATCTGTAAAAAGCAGCTGAGATGGACAATAGGTTTCTAAAAAAGAGGCTAATCTCCACAATGCACGGATGGCACTCTTAATTTGGCATTGGGGAAAACACGAGATGAACTACAACAAAAAAAAGACCCACTCAGAGCTAAAGAACACTCTGTAACGTTCACCACCACATACGGTATACTTTGAACTCGTGAAAAGTGTGAGATGCTGTCAAGAAACACTGGCATGTTTTATCATCGGACCCAGCTTTGCTAGCTGAATTTAAGAATCCACCACTTATGTATTGTGTATATAGGAGAGGTCGCAATTTACGCGATAAATTGATCCATGCCAAATGCCAGCCACAAAATAAAATCCACCAGGCTATTTTACGCCCTCTTCCGAATGGTAGCTGTAAATGCAGAGTTTACGCACAGTGCAACAATATGAAGTGTGAATATTTCTTCCACCCACATATAGGAAAACGGCTCCAAATTAATGACATTATTACGTGCTCCACCACCCATGTTATCTATATTATTAAATGCCCATGTGGGCTGTGCTAAAACCTCTTGTTCTCTTGTTCTCTCAAACAGAATCAGTGAACACAAAAGTTCAACTAGGAGAAACGACAGGGATTATCCAGTCGCAGTACATTTTAATGACCTACAACATTACATTTCTACTTTTTTAGATTTTGTGGCATAGAGAAAGTTAATATATCAGACAGTGGAGGTGATGTAAATAACTCTGAGCAAAAGAGAATGTTTATGGATTTTCATCCTCCAGACATTATTTCTTGAAGGTCTTAATGATGAAATGCCTATGTGTATTATGTTGTAAATGTGAATTTAAATTATGCCCCTGTTTCAGATTACTCTGACATTTTTCTTGCGGTGTACCCAATGATGAATGAAAAATTGCTTGGTAGGTCGACGTCCCCCATTGTGGTTTTACAGACCTGTTTAATATGTTTATGTACACACTTTATTCGAATATTTATGAAATGCATATTGTTATATTTGGTAACATTTATTTGTTTTTCTTCGACTCCAACCCCATTCGATGCGTGGAATGGATGTGGGTGGGACTATGCCTACATAACGGTGCTCATTTAAAACACTGAAGAAAGCCGTGAGGCCGATACGTAGTAAAGTTTATTAAAGGTCAGTGATACTATCAAGAGCAGTGTGCTGGTTTCTTATTTTTTCTCACTTCCCCTGTGAGAACCATGAGCAGGGGCTGATTTGGCTATACCTTACTATATATTTTACAGGAATTTTTTTACAATGTGGGAGAAGTCCAATCAGTGAATGCTCAACTAGACTGAAACAGTTTATGTGGGCTTCCATAGCCAACCTTACACAGATGTAGGATCTTAATTTGAGCCAGTTTGCTACAGCAGGAAAATAATCCTGGAGCAACAGGAAATGTGAATTATTATGTATAGTTAGTTAACTTTTTTGTTGGGGTTGATACATTTTCCATAAGGTAAAATCAAGTCTGAAATTTCTAAGTGGAAATTGCAAACTTCAGAAGCCTTTTTAAACCTCAAATACAGTACATGTTTTACATGTACATGTAGCAAACTGGCATTACAGGAAAGTTCTTCTGCAACAGGGTGATCAAATTAAAATCCTACAACGCCTTTTAGCCTCAGTGTCTGTAAGTGGCTAGGTTCAGGCTGGATTAAATGAATTTAATAGGACCCACAATCTGTCCCTGGATTCCACTGCTATTGTACAGACAACAAGGGCTCCGGTTGCATTATATCTCTTATTAGCATTATGAGTGAAATGGGAAGACTGACTCTGGACCAGGTGTTATGGTTAGACTCACGCATAGGTTGTCTTGCTATCTCAAAATGCATCAACATTGATGTGGGCAAAGTTCATTTTAATTCATATTCCACTATGGGGTAAAAAAAATAACATAGATATTACGCACCTACACCCTCTGTACCTCTGCTCTATACAAACTGGAACAGACTGTGTATGGCAACAAAAAAAAGAAAATAACTCACACGCATACACCACATCTGCTATTCAACCCCACTCAACCCAGTGTCCACCCTCTGTCCCATACACACACATGCACACACGCAAATGTCTAAGAAAGCTCCAGAGTTATTGTGACGGTAAAAGGAAGTATACCAATGTGCTGCCTGTCAGATAAACTTTGCTCTGTGTGGTTCGGTGAAGGACACTGCAGTGATTGGGGTAATAACCACAACCATAAACAACACAAAGGACCAACACAGTACATGTTTCTCTAGCTTTGTTCCTGCATCTCTACCTTTCTCATACTCTTTAACTGACCTGATGCACACCATACGGCAGACACACGCACACATGTCATGTGCACGCGCACACACACACACAGGGAATGAAGAGGTTCTTACCAATCAAGCGAGACGACATGGTGTGGAAGGCCTGCTCCCCTATCTTAGCAAGGGTGCTGAAGTAAGCCTCACTGGTTACAGAGAGGGCTAAACACACACACACACACACACAGAAACAAGCAGGCAATTGAATTGCATATCCAGCTGATATGATTCACTTAGCTGACAATCCCAGAGTTAGACTCATGCCAGTAAAAGCACAACGAACACATTCATCTGAAAGCAGACAATTTGCAGAAAGGTTGTTTAATATGCATCAACAGATTAATCTATAATTCATTCAAATAGCTGGGTCCATCACATATACATGTTCCATATCTCATTGCTTTGGAGTGGAAAATGACTGGTGCAGACAGAACAATAAATGGACAGACATATTTACATTCAGCAGCTCAACCAATAGAAACATGTGTAGGTTATATTATGGCCTACAGGTCCATGGTAATAAATATTCCCAGGTGATATGGCAGCACTTTACGAGGGAAACCTTATGAACTCTGACAAAATGAAAATAAATTTGCATTTATTTCCAGGAGGGGCACGGCCAAGGATCTCTCATTGATGGGATTTAATAGAAACGATGTGGAAGCATCGTATAGATCTGAGAAGGACCTCTAGTAGAAATCAGAGTCATATACTGTATGACTCTGCTGAGAATGACTCTTTTGTCACATTTACTCTATTTTATTGGAACACTTCATCGTATTCAAATGCATGCCACAAAGGTCATCTGTTTCACTTCCTTTCTTTCTCATGCTCACCTTGGAAAGCCTGCATGTAGCTGTTTCCCAAAGACACTAGCTTCTGTAGACTTGGGTTGAACTGATCCATCAGGCTCTGTTAACACGCACACGCACACGCACACGCACACACACACACACACACACACACACAGTGAGACATTGAAAGGCGTGGTGCTTATCTTGGACAGTTAGCTGTATAGATACACCCTGTTCATAAGTCATATTGTATTTATTCATAGAATACAGTACTGCTCACAAGTATAGTGCACCAAATTGAACAGTATATACATACAAACAACAAATGTGCATTGCAAGTTAGGCCTTCAGTTGAAGTTTATATCTAGGGCCATGCTAAAATTGCCAAGAGTTCAAACCAATCTCACTCACCACATATATGCCCAAAGTAGAGCGATGCAACTGGTCGATGTTTTGTCCAGACATTCGGACGCTCAAAGTATTCCCACTTGCTGAAATGTTTAATCTATTTATTTATACGTTATGAAACATAAGGCGACAGTCCCGAAAGTCCGATCTGTATCAGCGTGGATGTTCTAATTCACAGGAAACTGGGCGAGGAGCACAACAGATCGTGTGAGGAATTGACACTGGAGCTCAGAGGACTATTGTAAATTATTAATCAAGTCAAAGCTATAAACAACTCAACAACATAGAACGCGCAGCGACTAGTGACCTGGCGGGAAAAATACATCTAATTAAGCTTTACAAAGATAGTAGTGTAGATAGTAGTAGAAGATAGTAGTGTAAGTAAGGACCTTAAAAGGCCATTTTCATTGTCTCCAGCACAATACCAGTGTCTACATGAAAATGGTGCATTTCTACATTTTGTAGAAAAATATATAAAGTTCTACCCGATGACATCATCAAAAGTTAAACAGTTTAAAGATAGTCATTGTCAAACACTATGGGTTTCGGGTGATGTGGGGAGCAAGAAAATACCCGTCCCTCTGGCTAGATACTAGTTGCAGGTTTAGAAAATACGTTTTTCCTACTTTTAATCCTACCCTGTGATGTCACAGAGAAGCATTTCTTTACCTTTTTAACCACAGATTATAGAAACACGCCATTTTCAAATATGTAGACACTGGTATGATGCTAGTCACAAGTATGGTCACTAATGAATATTAGGTTAAAAAATAAAAATAATGATAATAAAATCACAACATAGGTTTCTTTGAATCAGAGCGAAAATAATTAGCAACAAAAAAAGAAAAAACAGTTAAAGGTTAACTGCAGTGTTCCTCACCTGGCTTACTGTAAAACATCACTGCAGTGTTTCTCACCTGGCTTACTGTAAAAAGCAAAACAAAAGAGATTGTACTGTACTTCTAGATTTCCCTCAACTCTGTCTTGTGGATTTGGCCGCAGGTTCTCATCCACATCACAATGGATGTTTTCATTAGCCAAACATCCTGGGAAGAATTTTCGGGCGAACCCAGGCCTGACACTGGTCTGCCGTGATGTCATTGCATGTGTCATCCATGGCATGGAGAAGGGTGGCTTGTTCGTGAGGGCGCCTATCATATACCTTCCACCTCCATGTGGAGAAAAATCCCTCAATCGGGTTAAGGAAAGGAGAGTTTGGGGGTAAGTACAGGGTGTTAAATTGTGGATGGGCCTGAAACCATGCTTGCACCATTTGAGCATGGTGGAACCTGACATTATCCCACACAATGACATAGGTCATGCCATCAGCTCTACAGACCTGATTTAGCTCATCAAGAAAGGTTACATTCGAACAGCGAATCATGTGGCTGCCTGCAACTCAATATACAGTGTATATAGAGTAGAGAGCTTTAGATGTTGTTTGACCAAACATTAGAATGGGCAAGATGTGTAATCTAAGCAACTTTGACCGTGGTATGATTGTTGATGCCACACATGGTGATCCCAGCATCTCAGAAACAGCTGCCCTCCTGGGATTTTTACGCACTACAGTCTCTAGAGTTTACAGAGAATGGTGCAATAAACAAAACACATTCAGTGAGAGGCAGTTCTGTGGGCAAAAACACCTTGTTAATGAAAGAGGTCAGAGGAGAATGTCCAGACTCATTCAAGCTAAAAGAAAGGCCACAAATGCTCAAATAACAGCTGTTTAAAACAGTGGTGTGCAGAAGGGCATTTCTTAACGTACAACACCGTGAATAATTCAGGCTGTTGTGGAGACAAAAGGGGGTCCTACCCAGTACTAGATAGGTGTACCTAATAAAGTGTGTACAGAGTGTACAGTAATGTCAAATCTGAAAACATGGTCTGGAAAAGTAGTACATGGGACCATAGAGACAGTGATAAAGAATGATGATGAAATATTACATCCATAGATAATGTAGTCCAATTGGTTCATGTTCCACTGTAATTGGTGTCAATGGATCTCGTTATCCTGAAACTTTCATGATCTGAAAATGGAATATTGTTCATCAGTTTCCACAAAACTATGCATTAAGAGTAATGCAACAGTTACTTATCATTTTGAGCAGTTGTATCAATTGATAGTTAGATCATTGTAATGAAATGAGTAGACAGTCATTTAAGATGTAATCTGTGAATTGCATTTTGAAATGGTAATACTTTGATATTATGTTGCGTCATTTTGAACAGGTGATTTTAGTTCAGTGAACAAATTACAGTGCCTTGCGAAAGTATTCGGCCCCCTTGAACTTTGCGACCTTTTGCCACATTTCAGGCCTCAAACATAAAGATATAAAACTGTATTTTTTTGTGAAGAATCAACAACAAGTGGGACACAATCATGAAGTGGAACGATATTTATTGGATATTTCAAACTTTTTTAACAAATCAAAAACTGAAAAATTGGGCGTGCAAAATGATTCAGCCCCTTTACTTTCAGTGCAGCAAACTCTCTCCAGAAGTTCAGTGAGGATCTCTGAATGATCCAATGTTGACCTAAATGACTAATGATGATAAATACAATCCACCTGTGTGTAATCAAGTCTCCGTATAAATGCACCTGCACTGTGATAGTCTCAGAGGTCCGTTAAAAGCGCAGAGAGCATCATGAAGAACAAGGAACACACCAGGCAGGTCCGAGATACTGTTGTGAAGAAGTTTAAAGCTGGATTTGGATACAAAAAGATTTCCCAAGCTTTAAACATCCCAAGGAGCACTGTGCAAGCGATAATATTGAAATGGAAGGAGTATCAGACCACTGCAAATCTACCAAGACCTGGCCGTCCCTCTAAACTTTCAGCTCATACAAGGAGAAGACTGATCAGAGATGCAGCCAAGAGGCCCATTGTCACGAGTCCGACCGAGGGTGTTTCCCTTTCCCGGGCAGGTGGCGCTCGGCGGTCGTCGTCACCGGCCTATTAGCTGCCACTGATTGTTTTTCCTTCCCCTCCTTGTATGTTGAGTGGTAGCACCTGTGGATGTTTAATTAGTTTGTCTTTATTAGACAGCCGGCCCGCCTGGTTGTTGTGCGGGATTATTTCTATGTAACTTTCGGCTCTGTGGTATAGGCACGTGTTAGTGTCCGGTCGGGATTGTTTCCCATTTGTACATTTTGATTCCCTGTGTTTTGGGAACGTAACTTTTTTGTGAGCACCCTGTGGTGCGTTGGTGCGATTAAAAGACACGCAGCATTGAACTCTCTGTCTCCTGCATATGACTCCACACCCACGACACCCGGAGCATTACACCCATGATCACTCTGGATGAACTGCAGAGATCTACAGCTGAGGTGGGAGACTCTGTCCATAGGACAACAATCAGTCGTATATTGCACAAATCTGGCCTTTATGGAAGAGTGACAAGAAGAAAGCCATTTCTTAAAGATATCCATAAAAAGTGTTGTTTAAAGTTTGCCACAAGCCACCTGGGAGACACACCAAACATGTGGAAGAAGGTGCTCTGGTCAGATGAAACCAAAATTGAACTTTTTGGCAACAATTTGTCAAGATTTGTCTTCCAACAAGACAAGGATCCAAAACAGAAAGCAAAATCTACAATGGAATGGTTCAAAAATAAACATATCCAGGTGTTAGAATGGCCAAGTCAAAGTCCAGACCTGAATCCGATCGAGAATCTGTGGAAAGAACTGAAAACTGCTGTTCACAAATGCTCTCCATCCAACCTCACTGAGCTCAAGCTGTTTTGCAAGGAGGAATGGGAAAAAATTTGTCTCTCGATGTGCAAAACTGATAGACATACCCCAAGCGACTTACAGCTGTAATCGCAGCAAAAGGTGGCGCTACAAAGTATTAACTTAAGGGGGCTGAATAATTTTGCACGCCCAATTTTTCAGTTTTTGATTTGTTAAAAAAGTTTGAAATATCCAATAAATGTCGTTCCACTTCATGATTGTGTCCCACTTGTTGTTGATTCTTCACAAAAAAATACAGTTTTATATCTTTATGTTTGAAGCCTGAAATGTGGCAAAAGGTCGCAAAGTTCAAGGGGGCCGAATACTTTCGCAAGGCACTGTATCTTAGCTTTATGTGTATTGTATCCAAGCAATTGGAAAAAAGTGTTAGAGTTTTGAAAAATTTGCATTTTGATCATTGGTTGTGAGTTTTGTGTCTAGAGTTTTGAAAAATTACATCAAGGTTCCGAAATTAGTGCCAAAGTGATTGTAAAAAACTGTAATCAAATGCCAAAGTTAACCGGAATGATTCAATTAGTGATTTTTATAACATTCATAATCTGATGAGCATGAGCTCATGTTCACACCCAGTATAGTGTGTGTGCGCATCGGTGTGTGTGTGTGTGTGCGCGCGTGTGTGAGCTATCCCAGCATGAGGGTTCAGATGTATTACTGGGGGAACTATAGGGGCCTTGACCCAATCAAAGAGAGAGACCAAAAGAGAACAATTTAGCAGATGTTCCTGTGACCTCAAACACATACAACTCTCAGGTATGTGAGCTGAAGCAGTGAACTAGTCAATAATAAATAACCTTCCCATCTCCCCACAGACTACTATTAATAACCTTTCTGTTCACGTACAATAGATTCATACCGAGGCGCGGGATAGTAGCTAGAACTATAGTTCCCAATTTCCAACTATGAATAGGATTCATGATTACAATATGTTTGAAGAATCATTGTAGTTCCTATTTATATACAGGTAACTGCCAAAATGTATTGTAAACGTGATGATAGTCTCGTCTATATAGGTATTGGTTGAAGCTCACTGTTAAATTCAAACCTCCCAATCATCATATCTAAGCCAATATGACACCAATCTCAAATCAACTCGTTCTGGTCCGTCCATCCGTTACCTAGAACCACATGGCAGATTTTTTTTTTTAAGTGTCATTAGCAATTGAGTTTTAAGAGTATTTTCTTGTGGCTACCTACCTCAATCTAGAAGTCGGATTAAACGAGACAAACAGGTCGCCTTTATCAGCCAGGCAGCCAGCCATGATAAGAAGTGGCTGAGGACAAACCTAGGCTACTATAGATAGCTAGCTATATGTTGGTATTCAATTTGAGGTTAATCAATAAATGCATGCAGATAATTGTCCAACATGAAAAATGGGTTGGTTGTTATTAGTGAGCTGAATGTGGTTTTGTTTTGATTAGCTAATGTTAGGTAGGTAGCTAGCCAGCAGCTGTAACTTTAGCTAACTAGCTAATGTAACTTTATACCACAGAATAAGTTACCAGTCAGATGAGAACTAATGTTGGCTAGCTAGCTAACCAACAAGAGAGGAAAGCTACCTAGATATATTTTGACAGGGAAGTTTTTTTTTTACATACAGTTGATGTCGGAAGTTTACATACACCATAGCCAAATACATTTAAACTCAGTTTTTCACAATATCCGACATTTAATCATAGTGCAAATTCCCTGTCTTAGATCAGTTAGGATCAGCACTTTATTTTAAGAATGTGAAATGTCAGAATAATAGTAGAGAGAATTATTTATTTCAGCTTTTATTTCTTTCATCACGTGGGTCAGAAGTTTACATACACTCAATTAGTATTTGGTAGCATTGCCTTTAAATTGTTTAACTTGGGTCAAACTTTTTGGGTAGCATTCCTCAAGCTTCCCACAATAAGTTGGGTGAATTTTGTCCCATTCCTCCTGACAGAGCTGGTGTAATTGAGTCAGGTTTGTAGGCCTCCTTGCTCGCACACGCTTTTTCAGTTCTGCCCACAAATTGTCTATAGGATTGATGGCCACTCCAATACCTTGACTTTGTTGTCCTTAAGCCATTTTGCCACAACTTTGGAAGCATGTTTGGAGTCATTGTCCATTTGGAAGACCCATTTGTGACCAAACTTGAACTTCCTGACTGATGTCTTGAGATGTTGCTTCAATATATATATATATTGCTTCAATAATATATATAATATTACATGTCCACCAGATTTCAACTTATTACATAACAGCTGCTAGCTAGCTTGCTCATTTAACGTTAGCTAACGTTAGACCTTTGCACTGATTCAGTACGCTCCCTCTTCTCAATGCAATTGTATTCCTGTCATTGTAATCCAAATTTACACTGACTGATCAATACTTTTCAGTGTGTTCCCAAAAAGGCGACCTTGCCACACATGCACCCAGTTAAAACTGGCTAGTGTAACCGAATCTGAACGCAGTTAAAAGAAAATGCCATGCTTGCTAACTTGGTATATTACCTAACTGAAATTATTCAGTTTTCAACACATCAACTGTTTTAAACTATTTATTTCTAAGCAAGCAAGATAAATACATGTTCAATCAGTACTGAGTGAATGAACAACAAAAACATTGTGCAGGAAAGCTTCCAGGCCGGATGAGGGAAACGACCTCTTTCTTCCTTGAGAGTCTGAGAGCTAGTCTCTTCTCCGTTCTAGCAAGACGGACGCAGTAGTACATATCACCCCACTCACTGCCACTTGCCTGCCACTCCACGAACCCAAAGACTCTTTTAAGAGCCACCTAATAAATGCAAATAAACACTGTGTGTCAAACTTATACACTAAAGAGAATGGTCAAACTGTGTCCTCCGAGAGGAGGACCCAGAATCTTCAGTTCAGTAACCATTACACCAGGAACCTTGTTATAAACACATCAGCTTGACACTCTATTTATATGGACAGTCTGGCCTATTTAACTAGACATTCTGATGATGACAGGAGTTATCAATATTGCTCTTGATGATCCACAGCATTATGCAGGCTTTTCTGATCAAGATCAGTGCTACCACATCTGATTCTACTACTCATCTGTTCATCAAGACCTCAGCTGTTCATCGAGACCGTGAATAGTAGAATCAGGTGTGGTAGAACTGGGCTTGACCAAAAAAGCCTACATAAACCTGTAGCTTGTCAAGAGACATTGTGGCCATCCCTGAAATGTATTTACAAAGTTGACTATATCTGAAGCATCTACATTTGGTGGTAAATTTGATATTTAGTTATAACTCACTTTTGTTTACAGGCAGTTTACTACTAGGCCTTTCTTCAGTAAACTATTATGTACATTTTCATGTAAATAGTTCATGGGTACTGAGGTTGATCGATTGTCTTAAAATCTAAGTAACATGATAAAAAAATCCCCATCAAAATCTGTTAGTTTAATGTAAAGTCCATTATCCCTCTGAAGAGTATGAAATAGTCTGTTTGAGAAGGTTTGAATCCATCGCAACCTGCCTACATATACAGTAGTTTTAAGTACAATACCAATATAGCTACTGTAGTAGGTCATAGCTGTGTCCTGGAAAACCTTGGTAGAGCATGGGTGGAATAGGTATTATGGTGCTCATGTAAACTTCCTTTATTTTTTGGCTTCAGACCAATGCCTATTCTCACTTAAATCATAGTTGTTTTGTTTTTAATATATAGGTAACTGCCAGAAACACTTGACTAAATGAGGGATACAAAGTATATTGAAAGAAGGTGCTTCCACACAGGTGTGGTTCCTGAGTTAATGAAGCAATTAACATCCCATCATGCTTAGGGTCATATAAAAATGCCCAATTGGGTGTGGGGGGGCTAGATAAGGGGGAGGACAGAAAGAAAGATGTTGGTGGGAAAGGGGGAGAGAGAGAATGATGCAGAAAAATTAATCCATGCTTTTGTCACTTTTAGGCTAGACTACTGCAATGCTCTACTTTCCGGCTACCCGGATAAAGCACTAGATAAACTTCAGTTAGTGCTAAATACGGCTGCTAGAATCCTGACTAGAACCCAAAAATGTGATCATATTACTCCAGTGCTAGCCTCCCTACACTTGCTTCCTGTAAAGGCCAGGGGTGATTTCAAGGTTCTACTGCTAACCTACAAAGCATTACATGGGCTTGCTCCTACCTATCTTTCCGATTTGGTCCTGCCGTACATACCTACACGTACGCTACGGTCACAAGACGCAGGCCTCCTAATTGTTCCTAGAATTTCTAAGCAAACAGCTGAAGCAGTGTTTTCTCCTATAGAGCTCCATTTTTATGGAATGGTCTGCCTACCCATGTGAGAGACTCAACTTTTAAGTCTTTACTGAAGACTCATCTCTTCAGTAGGTCCTATGATTGAGTGTAGTCTGGCCATGGAATGTGAAGGTGAACGGAAAGGCTCTGGAGCAATGAACAGCCCTTGCTGTCTCTGCCTGGCCGGTTCCCCTCTCTCCACTGGGATTCTCTGCCTCTAACCCTATTACAGGGGCTGAGTCACTGGCTTACTGGTGCTCTTCCATGCCGTCCCTAGGAGGGGTGTGTCACTTGAGTGGGTTGAGTCACTGACGTGGTCTTCCTGTCTGGGTTGGCGCCCCCCTTGGGTTGTGCCGTGGCGGAGATCTTTGTGGGCTATACTCAGCCTTGTCTCAGGATGGTAAGTTGGTGGTTGAAGATATCCCTCTAGTGGTGTGGGGGCTGTGCTTTGGCAAAGTTGGTGGGGTTATATCCTGTCTGTTTGGCCCTGTCCGGGGGTATCATCGGATGGTGCCACAGTGTCTCCTGGCCCCTCCTGTCTCAGCCTCCAGTATTTATGCTGCAGTAGTTTAAGTGTCGGGGGGCTAGGGTCAGTCTGTTTTATCTGGAGTATTTCTCCTGTCTTATCCGGTGTCCTGTGTGAATTTAAATATGGTCTCTCTAATTCTCTTTCTCTCTTTATTTCTTTCTTTCTTTCTTTCTCTCTCTCTCTAAGGACCTGAGCTCTAGGACCATGCCTCAGGACTACCTGGCATGATGACTCCTTGCTGTCCCCAGTCCACCTGGCTGTACTGCTGCTCCAGTTTCAACTGTTCTGCCTTCGGCTATGGAACCCTGACCTGTTCACCATACGTGCTACCTGTCCCAGACCTGCTGTTTTCAACTCTCTAGAGACAGCAGGAGCGGTAGAGATACTCTCAATGATCGGCTATGAAAAGCCAACTGACATTTACTCCTGAGATGCTGACCTGTTGCACCCTCGACAACTACTGTGATTATTATTATTTGACCATGCTGGTCATTTATGAAAATTTGAACATCTTGTCCATGTTCTGTTATAATCTCCACCCGGCACAGCCAGAAGAGGACTAGCCACCATGCTTCTACACCTGCATTGCTTGCTGTTTGGTGTTTTAGGCTGGGTTTCTGTACAGGACTTTGAGATATCAGCTTATGTATATATACTGGCTATATAAATACATTTGATTGATTGATGAGAGAAAGAGAGCTGGAGAGAGTGAAAGAAACAAAAGAAGGGAAAGAGAACAAGAAAGAGAGGGAGAGAGCTGAGACATAGAGAGAACAGAAAACGGGGGAGAAAGAGAAAGTGAGAGGTGAGATAGAGAAGGCCCTTGAGCTCTCATGAAACTAGTGGTGCAGTAATCATGGTCTGTCTGTCTAATGGCTATTTGTACACTAGGTGGCACCATAAAACCACCATGACTGGAATTTTAAACAGCTGCACTCTCCATAGAGATACAGTGCCTTGCGAAAGTATTCGGCCCCCTTGAACTTTGCGACCTTTTGCCACATTTCAGGCTTCAAACATAAAGATATAAAACTGTATTTTTTTGTGAAGAATCAACAACAAGTGAGACACAATCATGAAGTGGGACGACATTTATTGGATATTTCAAACTTTTTTAACAAATCAAAAACTGAAAAATTGGGCGTGCAAAATTATTCAGCCCCCTTAAGTTAATACTTTGTAGCGCCACCTTTTGCTGCGATTACAGCTGTAAGTCGCTTGGGGTATGTCTCTATCAGTTTTGCACATCGAGAGACTGAATTTTTTTCCCATTCCTCCTTGCAAAACAGCTCGAGCTCAGTGAGGTTGGATGGAGAGCATTTGTGAACAGCAGTTTTCAGTTCTTTCCACAGATTCTCGATTGGTTTCAGGTCTGGACTTTGACTTGGCCATTCTAACACCTGGATATTTATTATTGAACCATATTTATTTTTGAACCATTCCATTGTAGATTTTGCTTTATGTTTTGGATCATTGTCTTGTTGGAAGACAAATCTCCGTCCCAGTCTCAGGTCTTTTGCAGACTCCATCAGGTTTTCTTTCAGAATGGTCCTGTATTTGGCTCCATCCATCTTCCCATCAATTTTAACCATCTTCGCTGTCCCTGCTGAAGAAAAGCAGGCCCAAACCATGATGCTGCCACCACCATGTTTGACAGTGGGGATGGTGTGTTCAGCTGTGTTGCTTTTACGCCAAACATAACGTTTTGCATTGTTGCCAAAAAGTTCAATTTTGGTTTCATCTGACCAGAGCACCTTCTTCCACATGTTTGGTGTGTCTCCCAGGTGGCTTGTGGCAAACTTTAAACAACACTTTTTATGGATATCTTTAAGAAATGGCTTTCTTCTTGCCACTCTTCCATAAAGGCCAGATTTGTGCAATATACGACTGATTGTTGTCCTATGGACAGAGTCTCCCACCTCAGCTGTAGATCTCTGCAGTTCATCCAGAGTGATCATGGGCCTCTTGGCTGCATCTCTAATCAGCCTTCTCCTTGTATGAGCTGAAAGTTTAGAGGGACGTCCAGGTCTTGGTAGATTTGCAGTGGTCTGATACTCCTTCCATTTAAATATTATCGCTTGCACAGTGCTCCTTGGGATGTTTAAAGCTTGGGAAATCTTTTTGTATCCAAATCCGGCTTTAAACTTCTTCACAACAGTATCCCGGACCTTCCTGGTGTGTTCCTTGTTCTTCATGATGCTCTCTGCGCTTTTAACGGCCCTCTGAGACTATCACAGTGCAGGTGCATTTATACGGAGACTTGATTACACACAGGTGGATTGTATTTATCATCATTAGTCATTTAGGTCAACATTGGATCATTCAGAGATCCTCACTGAACTTCTGGAGAGAGTTTGCTGCACTGAAAGTAAAGGGGCTGAATAATTTTGCACGCCCAATTTTTCAGTTTTTGATTTGTTAAAAAAGTTTGAAATATCCAATAAATGTCGTTCCACTTCATGATTGTGTCCCACTTGTTGTTGATTCTTCACAAAAAAATACAGTTTTATATCTTTATGTTTGAAGCCTGAAATGTGGCAAAAGGTCGCAAAGTTCAAGGGGGCCGAATAAATTCGCAAGGCACTGTACATCATTGACTTTCACATTCAGCAGCAGCGGTGTAGCATACCCTATACTAAAACCCTTTACAGTTTGAATGGAACCCTGAAGGCTGCCTACAGATGTAGGCCTATACAACAATTATGCATGTAATCACTTATGGAAAAAACACATGTGAACACGTGATCTCGTGTGAAGCAACATGTGATAACATGAAACTACACAAGACAACATGATCTCATGTTAAAGAAATGTGACAACTTGGGGATGCAACACTTCAACATGTGATACCATTGAACTGAAATCATATGTTTTTGGAAAACTTCACGTGATATTTCACGTATTTTTTTTGAAACATTTCACATGTGCCATTTTACATGTGAAATCAGGTGAATTGGGGTTTTTGGAATAATTTACATTTGTGAAATTTAAAATGTATTTATTTGTATTTTTAAGTGTTATATTTTCACACCAGATGGGTGCAGTGAAATGTGTTGTTTTAGGGTCAGTCATAGTTGTATAGCAACCCTGGAGCAAATTAGGATGGAGTGCCTTGCTCAAGGACACATCAACCGATGTTTCACCTTTTCCATTTGGGTGTTCAAACCAGCGACCTTTCAGTTATCAGCCCAACGATCTAACCGCTAGGAAATTTCACATGTGAAATCATGTGCAAGCAGGGGTTTTTGGAACACTTCACGTGAGATATTGAGGGGATTTGATTATCTGGCACGGGTTGCCCCGGTGGAAGGAGTTTGTACCAAGTAATTGTATTAGTTTTAGAACCGGGATGCCTCCCGGGGGAGAGACAGGTGCCCCGTTCCCTACACATTACCTATAATACCACTCTGCACTTTGCAAAATAGTGCCATCTGCACTCCTATTTTAGTCATCAGTTAATCTGACTATTCTCTCATCATTGATTTAATGTACCTATTTTAGCCATTTTAGTTTTTTCTGGGATTACTGTCAAATGTTGGTAGGGCATTTTCATCTATTTCAAATGTTACTCCTGAATCACTAGGATAAATATAATAATTTTTCTTGAGCGTATTTTTAACAAAGCTGAGATTTATTTTGAAGGCCAAAGTATAGGAATACAGGTGAAATCAGTCATTGACAGAGACATGGTGGCATAGCAGGAAGTTCGTAATGGCGAGTTCAAAACCCTGGTGAGGACATATTGAATAATAATAATTCTTGCACAAATAAACATACACAATGTAGTTGTTTGTTTTATAAGCAGTGGTAGAAAAAGTACCCAATTGTCATATTTGAGTAAAAGTAAAGATACCTTCAAAGAAAATGACTCAAGTAAAAGTGAAAGTCACCCAGTAAAACACTACTTGAGTAAAAGTCTAAAAGTATTTGGTTGTAAATATACTTAAGTATCACAAGTAAACGTAATTGCTAAATATATACTTAAGTATCAAAAGTAAAAGTACAACTGTGAATAATTTCAAATTCTTGATATTAAGCAAACCAGACGGACACATTTTCTAGTTTTTTATTTATTTACGGATAGCCAGGGGCACGCTCCAACTCTCAAACATAATTTACAAACTAAGCATGTGTTTAGTAAGTCTGCCAGATCAGAGGCAGTAGGGATAACCAGGGATGTTCTCTTGAAAAGTGAATTATACCATTTTCCTCTCCTGCTAAGCATTCAAAATGTAACGAGTACTTTTGGGTGTCAAGGAAAATGTATGGTGTAAAAAGTAGATTATTTTCTTTAGGAATTAAGTAAAAGTAAAAGTCATCAAAAATATTAATAGTAAAGTACAAATACCCCATAAAACGACTGAAGTAGTACTTTAAAGTATTTTTACTTAAGTACTTTACATCACTGACTAAATGTAAGTTGAAAACACTATGTGAAAAGCACTGTGTGTATCATAACGACACATTTTTGTCACGTGAAGTGTTCCAAAAACACATGAATTCACATGTGAAATGTCGCATGTGAAGTGTTCCAAAAGTACGTTTTCACATTCAAAATGTGACACATGAAGTGTTCCAAATACAAAATTTCACATGACTTTACATGTGAAATCAGGTGAATTTCAGTAAGGGATTGCATGCAGATTTATCCAAATCTAAATGGTGATGTGGTTTAATAAGTACTGCAATGTGATGCCACAGTTGTAGTCCTGTATTGTCATTACATGTATAACCTGTGGTGATCCAATGAACCCTATGAACTCTCCTGGACTGGATTCAGGCACGCTATGTAGTTGTTTTATGGATAAAACTGTAACCTAAAATACTTCATATTTGAGCTCTATTAATGGAAATTATTAATTGGAAAAGATACATGCCCTGTTACTGTTGGGTTGTCATCCATTGAATTTATCTCCCTTTCTGTCTCTTTTTATTATGAATTCCCCTTCAACCTTGGTCTCTGAGAGAGTGCCAACACAAGTCTATTGTACTATTCTTCTATTAAGCGAACCCAGAGCCTAGTGTTGGCACACTTCGAGTCTAGGCATTTTTCCTCTCTCTAAAACATATGTTAGAGCATATACCCTATTCCCTTGCCTCGCAGAGGAAAAGCTTTCCATAAACATACCTAGGCTGTCTACTCTTCTTTCACTCCAATCTCCTTTTGCAGTCATTTATGTGTGAGCAGCCAGTGAGAGAGAGTGTGCACACACAAACACACCACTCTGCACGTATGTGCTGTGTTTAGATGAGATTACCTTTGCTAACATGACCCGGTCGTGCTAGGAATGATCTCATGGTTATCCGGGTACGCTAATCGTATCTTGCCGGGACGGCATGGGGCGCCGCACAAAAAATAAATAAAATGCTAAATAAATAAATACAAAAAAATAAAAAACAGTACTAGTGCAATTAGTTGTGTAATTTATTTTGTGTGTTTCTTGTTTTGAAGTGCAATAGTGTAATAATCAGGCTCTCTTCTTTATAAGTGTGTTATTTATTCTATGGCTGTATTTGTGTGATACAGGATGTGCAATGTAGTTTTATTTGTGTGTTTTTTGTTAGCAATAGTGTAATAATTTGATTATCTTTTTTATTTGTATTTATATACTACAATTTGGTTCTATTTGTCTTTGTTACTTCTTTTTTTATGAGTCTTATTTTTGTATAAATATTTATATAGTTTTAAATTATATGATTATTTATTTGTGTTGCTCCAAATGTCTGAATAAAAATGACTGCTATAGTGCAGAATGGCGCTTTTTGGGTGGGTGGATGGGGGGGGGGGGGGGGGTCGCCCAGGGAGCCATACAAACTAGAACCGCCACTGCTTACAACACTTCCACCATCAGTATTCCTGTCTCCCGGGAACGTTGGATTTGACTAATGTGGGCGCGCACTAGAATATGTGCTATGTGCCCGCGCATCATCCCTGATGAGAACCCGCTGTACGAGCTTTATGATACCCTAGGCTACTACAGTTCCACGAGTTGGACTGTTTTGTTATTTAGGTTATGCATTCATCGACATAAATACATAACATCAAGCGATAACAGCATATGAAAAGCATCTCGATCTAAATGTGATGCGAGACACCGTCTCATATTATTCGCACCATCTCCCGTTCCCGCCTCTTGATATTGACTTGCATACTGTTTCGCGCTCTCTCTCTCTCTCTGGTTGTCCTGGTGATAACGAGATAGAGGAGCCTTACAACACTGAATCCAAGAGACAGAGGGATGAGATAGAAACGGTTGGAGCGTGTATCTGCATTCATTATAGCCTAATTATTAAATTATGTGGGACATATCCTATATATTGACTAAAAGCCTAGCAAAGCCATAAAATGTGTATTTCATGATATGTTCATGGATTGTTTGACCTGCCAAAAAAATGTTTTACTCAGGCTGCGCTATTTCAGTGTTGTTGAACTAGATAGACACGTTTTTTTCTCATAATTATTGATTTCTTACGCCGCCAACCTGAAGTTCATCGTTATCATCTTGGCCGCCGGGATGGTGGCCTTCGTCGGAGCAGTCATCTGCATCATCGCCGCGGTCCATACCGGCACCGCTGCCGAATCTACCCAGCAGCCTGTGGCAGACAACCAGTCGCAATCTCCATACGCTGGAGTGCAGCAGACTTTACCCGGGGGCTCGGTGGCGCGAGCGGGTCGCCTGGGCGCTATCCATGGTTCTGAAAGGCAGAACGGAGAAGCGCCCACCTTCTTCCACGTCGCCAGCGGCTTTGATGCCGTCGGTGGAACTAGGCAGGTTAGTCAACTTATCTGCACCCCAGTCCCCGCCGGAGAATGCAACCCCAAAAACTTTCAGCAACAAGCCGAAGACCCGTCGCTGTACGCCGGAGAAGACTGGGGATACCTCCGCACCACGGCAGAGGAACTACAACAGACAGTGCTCAAACAGAAGGACCAGATTATCACCGACCAGCGGACCATTAGGGATCTGTCAGGCAAGCTTTCGGAGTGTGAGAGCGGAATAGTGGGGCGTAGAGGCGCGGGGCTCTGGGGAGGTAAAAGGGTAGATGAGGTCCGGCTCGTGGTCCGGGACCGTGCTCTGTCGTCGACTGTGGCACAGCTGCTCACCGCTCAGGCTGTGGACGAGCTGGAACAGGCTATCGTTCAGATGAAAGACCGCATAGAGAAACTGGAGGTAAGGAGAATGGGAGAAACGTGTGTCATGTCTGTTGGTGTTGAATTCCACTATCACATATCTTTATTTTAAACGAACTTGTTATTGTATCGTTAAATAAATAGGCTAATTCTGCCGCTCTTGTATTCACTCAATCTGAATTTCTACTCACGTCTCTGACCGCAGTGTGTCGGTGTGGGTGTGGCTGCGTGGTTTTACTGTTTAATTGAGACCATTTCCAGTTGATAGAAATCAGGGACAGTATTAGATTAGGTGAGATGACCGCCTACAAGTAACTGCCAAAATAAAGGAAACACCCACATCAAGCCACCACAAGCTGCCAGAACAGCGAGTCTTGGCATAGATTCTACAAGTGACTGGAACTCTATTGGGCGGATGTGACACCATGCTTCCACAATAAATTCTATAATTTGGTGTTTTGTTGATGGAAAACACTGTCACAGGCGTTGCTCCAGAATCTCCCATAAGTGTTCCAATGGGTTGAGATCTGGTGACACACACACACACGCACACACACTTGCACACACTTGCACACACACACTTGCACACACACACACACACACACACACACACACTTTAAACATCCTATGCTCCTTTGAGACCCCATCTTTCAAAGTCACTGAGATCTATTTTTGTAGCCATGGTTAAAATAAAGGTTATTGCTATCTGGGATCCTTGGGACATCCCTACCCTAAACCCTAACCTTAATCCCTATCCTTACCGTAAACCCTAACTTTAACCATAACCCTTACCTAACCCTGTATTTAACCCTGACCAAAACCATTTTGAATGTCAACTTCAATGTGTTAAAGTCGAAGTCCCAAGGACCCCGGATAGCAAGGACTCCCAAATAATGGGCAACTGTGAATTTTTATACATGACCCTAAGCATGGGATGTTAATTGCTTCATTAACTCAGGAACCACACCTGCATTCAATGTACTTTATATCCCTCGTTTACTCGAGTGTTTCCTTTATTTTGGCAGTTACCTGTATATCAACATCTGACTTATTGTCCATGAAAATTGATTAGCTGCATTATATTGAAATTGATTAGATACATTATATTCGACTTGGCTATAGCTTATTAGAGTTCAACTCAATTTTGAGGAACCAATCAGTTACTTCACCAAAATCTATTTACATATTTTGGTATCACTTGTTGCTGTTGCATCATTACAATGTCTTCTCAACACTGCTTCACAACTCAAGTTACATTTAGCCAATTTGATGAATGGAAACCCCAAAACTAGAATGTTGTAGGATAATTGGTTAGGCCTAGTCTACAGATACATGAGGATTTGTTATTCCAGGCACCTCTGCTTCCCAACATAACTTGCCCAGGGGGGGAGAAGAGGGGGGATGGAGGAGGGAGGGGAGAGTAGAGTAACACAAAGCGGCTTTATAGCTGCCTGCCAAGCAACATGTGATGTACAACCCCATTTCTTCTGGAGAAAATATAATAAATTATTCATCCGACCAGTTACCTATATTTGTTGAGAGCAGAGACCATCATATTCTTTTTTCAGCTTCTGCCTAGCACACTACTATTATACTATATCAGTGGTGTACCTCTGTATCTGTGGTCCTACCGTCTTTGGTCACTGAACCCCCAGTCATGGTGCAACTGATCATTAGGCCTATAGTCTTAACAAATGTACCCCATGTGGAAAGGTGAGGTACCCCTAAGGGTACTAGTACCTCATGTTGAGAACCACTGCTCTATATGTAACAGCATGAGCCTCACTGTAAATAATATGTTGCGTTGTCTGTGTGTCTATTTGACTGCACTTCGCTTTGCTGCAGTTGTAGTGTTTTTCCTTGGCTGACTATTGACTGAGAGGGCCTTCAATTACTTGTTTTCCTGGCACTATTTCTGCATTTCTCTGCACATAATTGATTGTCCATAATAAAAAATAATAACAAATCCGGAGATTAGAGTGCTTATCTAACACAAAGGCCCCCATTAATCACAGCACATTAAAAAGTGTGAGTGCAGCTCTAAAAATTGAACTGGCTTCCAGTGTTGCATTCGAGACCACTTAATTAAAAGCGAGACCGATTCAAGACCAAGACCGGAGCAAATCAGGTCAGAGTCAAAACCAAGATCGGAGGGGGGGTGAGACCAAGTCAAGACTGAGACCGGGAGGGAGACAAGGGGTCAGAGACCGAGTCAAGACCGAGACCAGAAAAATTAGAGTCCAACTCAAGACCATGATTGTAATTAAAAAATTGCCACCATAATAAGAGTTCAAATGTCCAGTATTTCTGTGTTCATATTTCAGAAGAACATACAGTATGGATTTCTTAGACATTCAGAATGGTGAGAAAAACATGCATACGGAGGGCAAATAGAGCCACTCTACAAATGATTACTAACCCAAACACAGTGGGGAACAATGAGGGCCTTCTACACCTTCAGAGAAGGGCAAAGGATTTATAAAATAATAATAACAATAATAATTACAATTATATTACTCTTTTCAATTATGTTCTGATTTATAATCGCTTCAGTTTTTGTTGGAAAGGAAAGGGTTAACACAAATCCAATCAGGATTTTTCTTTGGTCATTTCTGGGGCTAGCTAAGTCAGCCATTGGCTAGGCCAACATAAGCTAGATAGAAGGCATCTGCCATTCAACTGTGTTAGAGAAACATTTTGGAGTGACAGTGGAATCAACCAATCACATTTTGAATTGTAATCGGTGGGATCATTTGAACAAAAAGCATTCTCTTCTTCTCAAAGGCCAATGGGTCACTGCGCAATAGCAAGCAATAGTTTTCACATGGTCTAGCTAGCTATCCTTTGTTGTAGACTAATTTGCATCAGCTGCAGCAGGTGTTATCAAAGAGGACGTAGTTGCAAATTTGTTAGCTTCTCCCTTTTCAAGAATAACTTTCAACAAGAAGTTAACCTTTTACTGCAGTGGGCTCAATCGGGGTCACATAGAGTGATTCTTGGTACTTGAACAAATCTACTTTGAAACAAAAACAACACACATGGTTATGGGATTAAAAAAAGACACCTGTACCATGTCAGATATAGAGTTAAAATGTATAAAAATATATGTGCAATACCCACTGGAAAAAAAGTGGGTATACGGTGTATACCTGCATATAGTGTCACACCCTGATCTGTTTCACCTATCCTTGTGATTGTCTCCACCCCCTCCAAGTGTCGCTTATTGTATTTATCCCTGTGTTTCCTGTCTCTCTGTGCCAGTTTGTCTTGTAGGTTTCCAAGTCAACCAGCGGTTTTCCTGTTCCCCTGCTTTTTGCATTCTCCTTTTTATAGTCCTCCTGGTTTTGACCCTTGCCTGTTTCTGGACTTTGTACCCACCTGCCTGACGATTCTGCCTGCCTTGACCACAAGCCTGTCTGCCACTCTGTACCTGCTGGACTCTGACCTGGTTTTGACCTTTTTTGCCTGTCCACTACCATTCTCTTGCCTACCCCTTTGGATTAAAAAACATTGTAGGACTCCAACCATCTGACCCCTGTGTCTGCATTTGGGTCTCGCCATGTGCCTTGATATATAGTTTCCACCTCACCACTGGCCCTTTGTGTTTTACAAAAAGTGCGCTCTCGTACATGAGTGCGCTGGTATTTCCGTTGCTGTCCTTTCAGAATCATAAACCTGTCACACACTGAAGGCCAAGGTCCAATAGGTTCGCCACTGCCCAAACATGTCTATAATAGATATAAAGACTGTTCAGGTTTGAATGTTTCAAGACAGGAGTGTATATATTTGGCCTGGCTAAGCGGTTTTATGTACCTATTGAATGGAAACTTATAATTCCACGTTTTTTACTCCGCTGGTCTCGGGAAGAAATTACGAGTCCTCACTGTCCTCACCGAGACCAGACAGAGACACTCAAAATGTACTACACCACTGCTGGCTTCCTTTGTCTTTGTATTTCAGTGTCTGCTCTTCCCTCCCTCCCACACTCCCTCCCATGAAGTCAGATATCGGACCGCTGGCGTTCCCTCACAACCACACAGATGCAGCAACTGCGATGACTTCAAGAGGTGGTGGTGGTGGGCTCTCTGAGGCCCCTGATGGTTGGGGTGAGGCAGGGCCAGGGGGACAAGCAGGGGATGGACCAAAGCAGTGGCCACGGGTGGAGGATCTGGAAGGAGAGCTTGAGAGGAAGCTGGAACTCCTGGAGAAGGAGAGGAAGGCCCTGCGAAAGGAATCCCAAAGACACAGGCAGGAGATCGACCAGGAGATGAACTCCCTACACCACCGCATCGCTGGCCTGGAGGAGGGTGAGAGGAGGGGCAGAGGGTTAGGTGTAAGAGAAGATCAATGGTTATGAGTGATAGTCATACCTGAATGATATTCATTTATATGGTGGGGGAGGTTAAGAGTCGGGGACATGAAACCATAACTGATGTACCAGAAAGGTAACTTATTATCAATCTATGAAAACGACATCAACACATTATGATACAGAATAAGAAAAAAGTACATAACAAGAAAGAAAATCCAAGTGGATATATCACAGAAGAGAGATGAGATATCCTGGGGGCAGGAAATAAGTCAAATGTGTAATGTAGCCATTGTATAAACCCCCAAATACACTACAAAGTCCTAATAAGACAAGTCTATTCAACATCCCTACCTACCAAATTACTTCATTACTCAAACACTCTCTCTATCCCTCTCTATTTCTCCACCCATACCTCCTTACCCCAGGACTTTCAGAGTATACTTATCCCGAGGGCTACAAGCTGTCCTTCCCAGCGCGTACCAACTATATGTACGCAGTGGTGCAGCACCCCATCCCTGAGCTGCGTGCCTTTACCGTGTGCCTCTGGCTGAGACCCACCGAGGGGGGCATCGGCACCCCCTTCTCCTATGCTGTAGTGGAGCAGCCAAACGAGCTAGTTCTGCTGCAGGGCATGCACACCCCTGTGGAGCTGCTCATTAACGACAAGGTAATGGAGGAAACAGAGCAGAAATAGTTTAGGGCACACTGAGTTAGACACAGCACAATTTAAGATGGAGCTATAACAGTACCTGAGAGTTTACTGTCGTATGATTTCTGCGACCAAAATGGCACCCTATTCCCTATGTACTGCACTACCTTTGACCAGAGCCCTGGTCAAAACTAGTGTGCTACATAGGGAATAGGATGCCATTTGGGACAAAAACAAAGCATCGTTTAGGCTAGAGCTGGGAGTGTAGTGTAGATCAGCATGAGGCCATTATGGTAATACATTGCCTGGAAGGCATAGAGAGCTACCTAGCTGGCTGTGCCCTTGAGGAAGGGCAGTCCGTGCCTTTGAAAAAGTAATACTGCAGTCCTCAAATGTTACTGTAATAAAAGAGCTGGATTAATATATTCCAGGGGGAAATTTGTTTAATGTCTCCATACAGTGTGTTAAGCAGCAAGATATCAACACTTAAAAAGTACAATATTTTATTTCATATAATATTGAGTTTTAGTGTAGGATATTCTTTACAACACATGGTTTAGGGTCAGTACTGAGAACCACTTCGTCGTATGATTGATTGTCCATTGAATTGTTTGCTATTGCCATCTTTTTTTTTGTTCTTTTTTTAAAAATGTTACCCCTTTTTCTCCCCAATTTCGTGGTATCCAATTGTTGTAGTAGCTACTATCTTGTCTCATTGCTACAACTCCCGTACGGGCTCGGGAGAGACGAAGGCTGAATGTCATGCGTCCTCCGATACACAACCCAACCAGCCGTACTGCTTCTTAACACAGCGCGCATCCAACCCGGAAGCCAGCCGCACCAATGTGTCGGAGGCTACACCGTGCACCTGGCAACCTTGGCTAGCGCGCACTGCGCCCGGCCCGCCATAGGAGTCGCTGGTGCGCGATGAGACAAGGAGATCCCTACCGACCAATCCCTCCCTAACCCGGACGACGCTAGGCCAATTGTGTGTCGCCCCACGGACCTCCCGGTCGCGGCCGGTTACGACAGATCCTGGGCGCGAACCCAGGGCCTCTGATGGCACAGCTGGCGCTGCAGTACAGCGCCCTTAACCACTGCGCCACCCGGGAGGCCTGTTGCCATCTTAAATACTCAATTTGCAGTCTAATATAGTCTGCAGTATCACATTACCTGTTCTAAAGCACTAACACTCACACTAACCCAAACTGTTGTCCTCCCACCCCTAGGTGGCGCAGTTACCTCTAAATCTGTCTCGGGGCAGCTGGCACCACATCTGTGTAAGCTGGAGCCAGAGAGGTGGTGCGTGGCAGGCCTACCAGGGGGGCAAGCTGAGAGGAGAGGGGCAGGGCCTGGCAGCCTGGCACCACATCAGGCCTGGGGGAGTCCTCATCCTGGGGCAGGAACAGGTAAGACCTGGAGGGGTTGGTATTTTGGTGAGGAGTGGCAGGTTGAAGAGACCGCAACGGCATAGACCTATAGGGGGTTGTTGTTTTTAAAGGAGAGCATATTTTATTGTTCATTGAGATATAGACACAGGGATGAAATGAGAAGGGGCAGGTGAGAGGAACATGCAAAGTTGAAGTGGGGGACTTGAGCATCAAACCCCAGTCTCTCAGGGCAATGCCAAGTCCGGAGTTACCACTAGACCAAACTCTGACACATCCCTTCCTCTTTTCACCCCTTTCACTCCTCCACCTCCTTCTGCCTGTAGGACACTCTGGGCGGGCGTTTTGACTCGTCCCAGGCCATGGTGGGGGAGTTATCCCAGTGGAACATATGGGAGCAGGTCCTGACCCCCAGCGAGGTGTCCAGCCTGGCCCACTGCAGCCAGCACAGCCCCCAGCCAAAGGGTAATGTGGCCCCCTGGACCAACCGGGAAGTAGAGGTGTTCGGAGGAGCCACCAAGGTGCCCATGGAGCCCTGCGCTGCCAAACGCACCAACACCCCACTGTGAGGGGAAGGGTGATATAGGATCCAGGGACCTTATTTACAAAGCGTCTCAGAGTAGGACAAGTGATTGGGGAAAAATCAATACAGTTACATATCGCAATATTCTTTTGAACAATATTACAGTGATACTTTTTGTTGTTGTTGCTAGGTAGTGTTAGCTAGCAGTAGTCAGCTATGCCTGCGCCAGAAGGCTGGTATTTTGTTGCTCTTCATTTTCTTTTAAAATAGTGAGCCAACATGTTTTCAATCCTTTTATTTCCATGACTGATCTTAACTCATTTTCTCATGCTCTCTCGTCTCTCTTCAACAGACATATAGAGAGCAATCTCTTTGGAACATCAAATTGCAATAAAATCGCAGTATCGAATCGCAATACATAAAGAATTGTGAGAATCAGTATTGTCACCTACCTGTAAGTATCATGATAATATTCGTGAGATCCCTGGCAATTTCCCAGCCGTACTGTACGTGTCATATTATACAGCTGTGTTGAAGTAGGGCAAAACATTGTGGAGGTAACATATTTCTATCTGAACAACTAGTTTGTAGAACAGCAGGAATGCCTAACTGACAGTAGATTAAGGAATCATGTCAGCTCTATTCATCACATTTCTATCTGCAATGTTCGGTATATTGTACATTGTGAATTTGTGAAGTGAATTTATGGGTGAAGCTTGGGTGAAAGGGAGTAAGGGAATGGGGAAATGAGGCGCGTGTTTAGAAGTGGGAGTGACACTGGTTTTGTAACTACTCATAAAGACTTTATTTATCCCTCAAGGGTTAATTTTGTTTTGTTTTGCATGTTTTATTTTTCTATGTTTTACATCTATTGTTGATTAGGTTTATTTAGAGCTACAGGACACAGAGTGGGTCGGCTAGGCATACATACTTTTGCATTTCAACTGCTGCTTTGGACTTGGTCTATGGCCAAGCACTAGGTCCGAGGAGCCAATGTTGTTTTCTCAATAGGAGCAAACAATTGGGTATCTATAGCTTTCTCTATCATCTGACTTGTGTCTAACCGAAGGGGATAACTCAAGTGTAAATTATGATTTTATATAACATTTTATATGCAGACATTAAGAACACACAATCGTGTCTGTCCAGCGTTGATTTTTTAAATAACTTTTTGTATCAACTTGTTTGAAAACAGCATTCTTACTGTATCTCTTTTCATATTCCTTCTCGTTAACATTTTTATAAATAGTCTATCTTAGTAATACAGCATGTCTAATCATTCCCTATGACTAATAAGAACTACAGAAACAGAGGTATGAACTAATCTCTTTGGCACTAATTCAAATTCAGTAACTGTATCCAGTAATGTCAATGTACGGCTTGAATTGATCCAGAAAATGTGTCTTAGACTTGGGCAGTGCTGTTACCCAAGCTCATTGAATAACTGTGTTGCACAATATGGTATAGCACAAAGTTTGATACTTGCTAGAACACCAGAATAAGTATTGGTACCAAGTTGTACTGTCATGTATAAACTGTGTTATATAATGCTTTTATATTCAATGTAAACAGTGATATGAATAACAATGGGTTTAAATGCATGTCATTATACTGCAGACGTGTATTCATTTTACATATCAATGCACATTCATATATAATTCAATGTATGAAAGCCCTCTTCATCTTCTACACTTTGCCATCCAGTGACGTGAGGTCTGAGGCCGGGTAGGCATATTCTATTGAGGCTCATAAAGCTACGGTGTTACGTGTTTATCGGTATGACGCGATCACAAAGATAACCATCAAACAGCAGCAACCATTAGACTCGCATTCACAGGCCGTAATTGCTTGTGCCTCACTCAGACGACTTTCAGCACCACAGACAGCGACCCAAATGCAAGTGAGTCGGTCTACTTGTAAACAGCGCTACACACACAACATCAAATCAAATGTTATTTGTCACATGCGCCGAATACAACAGGTGAGTGATATGCTTACTTACAAGCCCTTAATCCACAATGCAGTTTTAAGAAAAAATAAGTGTTAAGTAAAAATAGATAAATAAAAGTAACAAATAATTAGAACAGCAATAAAATAACAATAGCGAGAGTATGTACAGGGGGTACCGGTGGTTCTCAATCAGAGGCAGGTGTTTAGCGTTGTCTCTGATTGGGAACCATATTTAGGCAGCCATATTCTTTGAGTGTTTGGTGGGTGATTCTGTAACGGTTCTCTTGTGGTGAAGGCGAGTCGGACCAAAATGCAGCATGTAGATTGCGATCCATGTTTATTCAACAAACGAAACACGAATCTAAATACAAACACTACAAAACAATAAACGTAACGAAAACCGAAACAGCCTATACTAGTGTAAACTAACACAGAATAAGGACATCAAGACACTAAGGACAATCACCCACCAAACACTCAAAGAATATGGCTGCCTAAATATGGTTCCCAATCAGAGACAACGCTAAACACCTGCCTCTGATTGAGAACCACTCCAGACAGCCATAGACTTTGCTAGATACCCCACTAAGCTACAATCCCAATACCAACACCAAAACCCCAAGACAAAACACACCACAATACAAAAACCCCATGCCACACCCTGGCCTGACCCAATACATGAAGATAAACACAAAATACTTCGACCAGGGCGTGACACTCTCATTCTGAACGTTATTGACTTTGTAAATCTGCACGTACCCTAACTTAAGTGATGAATCAGCGATATACAAATTGGCTTTATTATTTATTTACTAACTAACTAAACAATCACACGGAAATACATAAACACACACACACAGTATAGGTTATTGATTACTAACATAATGCAATGACAACAGTCCATATTTTTATCTTATTTTTATTTCACCTTTATTTAACCCTTGTAGGCCAGTTGAGAACAAGTTCTCATTTACAACTGCGACCTGGCCAAGATAAAGCGAAGCAGTGCGACAAAAAACAACAACACAGTCAATAACACAATATAAAAATCTATATACAGTGATTATATAGTCCCTAGTGGACTAACCTGATATGACGGATTGATAAACAATGGAAAGGGGGGTTGTGTAAGGAGAGGGAGAGACAAATTCTCATACATACATTTGGAAACTACGCTCACCGTAGTCAGAATATTTAGCACCCTAACAACCGCTCATTCGGATTAGAAATGCAACATATCTTTACACGTTGATGTCTTTCTCTGTCGTCTCTCTGTAGTTTGATGTAAGTCTCTGGTTGTCCACCATAGGTCACAATGTCCTTAGCTGTATGCTTCTTTGTTCTGGAGTGTTATTAGAATGGATCCTTCAGGTGTACCACGCGGTGGTGAAAGGGATCTATTCCTCCCTCCCGTCTTTGGTCAATTGCCCTAGACTACTTCACATACCAGCTGCAGACTGTGAATGTTTGGTCTGGTCTTCACCTTCTTCACTCTTCGAGAGTTTCAGAGGGTCTTACCATTTTCTGGTCTTGTAGTTTCAACCATTTCAACGTGTGGACCACGTCCTCACGTTCTCTGGTCTGTATTTAAATTCTCAGCGAGTCCTTTTAAGCACTCTGGCCTTGGAGGGTGTTCCGTCCTGTTGACACAATATATGTGCTCACGTGGACGGGGTTACTGACTGGGCTCAAGTTTATATGAAAGTCAATATCTCATTCAGAAGGCTAAAATCAAATTTCTATCTTCACAAAAGTATTTTATACTTAAAAAGTATTCTTATATCTAATAATGTATTGTATGCAACATTTAGATGCAAACCTGATAACTAGGACATATACACGTTCAGAGTTACAGTTATCTTGTTATACCATCCTTAATGACATCACAAAATAATAAATTATATGACATGATTACTGTTTGGATCCCCACCAACAATTCCAAACGTTTCGATTTCAAAACAAATGTTCCAATGTCCAATCTTTTGCTGTTAGAATTTTTAGCCAAGAGTCTCTCTACCCACAGCACATTCCTTTTTTCAGTACTGCAGGGCAAGAGAGAGAAAGTTTACGACCGGCGTTAAGTCATAAAACCGGCCCAACTCCCCTTCCTCTCTGGTGGGAGAGGGGTCTGGCTATCTGTCAACCCTGTGCCGAGCTGATCTGGCAGCTTTGAGCCTCACCAAGGACAGAGAGTCATGACAATAGGCAGGGGCGAGCTCTGACTATCCTCTTGCAAAGCTCTCTACCTGCCTTCATCCGTTAGCTGGCAGTATAAGGTAGAAACACGAATGTGCAAGTCATGTCAATTCCTTTCATTGAGTTTGAATTTGAAGGGCGGGAGAAAGGTACATGGCGAGGCTGCCTTTCCCCTCGCCTCCTTGTGCAATTTGTACCAGATCACTGCAAATTTGGGAAGTAGTAGTACTAGTTCAGACATCTATTTTATCATGCAGAAAAAAATGAAGTTGACAATGAATGTTGATAAAAAAGTATATTATTTATTTTTCATTAGTTATTTTATCATAGATTTTCACACTGCCTACCCTTCCTACCCTAACCGCACGTCACTGTCGCTTTCCCTGGTTATGACTAAGTGGCAAGTTCCTGTCTGGGTATCTTTACCCATATTAAAGAAATGTCCATTTATTTCTCTACTGTAGTTATTATTCCAACATCATTCTGCAGTGTGATCAGTGTTTTGCCTGCCTCTGGTCTGTTCGGCTCATGTCTGCACTTCTATGGTCTCTGTGATATTGTGGCAAACTGTACAGCTTAGAAAATGAATAAACAAGATATTTTCTCTATTAACCAAACAATGTCTTATAGTCGATGTTGGGAAAATTACTCTTTGTATTACCTGTATTTTTTTAACAGGTTTTTACTGTATGTTTAGGCAAATTTGGCATCTCTATCTTTTTCCTCTTCTTTCCTGTCAGAGTTGGTATACTCTGTGTGTTCATGTCCTTGTCTTCACTGGTTTTGAAATGCACAGCCCGAAAAGCTCAAATGGCCAAAAGGTTAAGTCTGTTTCAAATGTGAGTTATGTGTATTTCCTTCCTTTTCCTTTTTGTGTCAATGAATAACCTACTACATCTCGCTTTCAAAATGATTGATTCTAATATCAGCCTTAGATGGTGGCTATAACATATGAATAGGAAATTATATTAATTGATGTTCACTGTGCATGTTCTACATGTGATTGCATATATTTGGACTTTGCGTGTTGATGTGTTTGTGTGTTGCATAGGTAGAGCTTTAGGTATTACTGTAGCAGTAGAGCTCATACATACTTGCTTGCACAGGCTAGATACGTGTGGTTTAAGCATATCTAGTAAGTAGACTTTTACTGTATGGTGAGAGAGGTGCTTGGGCGTGCATGCTTTTGCACACCTGTGAGCAAATAAATTGGCAGGATTAAGTGTGTGTAAGTGAGAGCGAGAAAGAAATAAAGCTCATGGCTATTTGGACAAACAATGGGATTATACATACTGTGCAGATTAACAGTGTGTGTGGGACAAGGACGGTTCCTGCTAGGCTACTTAGTGACCACCCTGTTACTCACTGACACACAAACCCTCGCGGTCACATCCTGTGCTGTCCAGGACACACGCCACAGGTTCAATTTAAAACCCCACTGCTCCAAACACACTGAATTGTAAACACACACACCACACACACACACACAGACACGCAAACACACACACACACACACATTCAGCATCAGTGTGAAGCCTTTTGTTCAAGCCCCAGGTGCTTGAATAGGGCAGGGTCAATGGAAACCTGCGTACTGGATATGGAAAAACACAACACAGGATTATAGAAAGATATATAGCTTTTACTATAAAGAATCAATGTATACATTTATGAATATGGATGTAGTCTGGTAAATGCAATAAGTACCAGGCAGGACCAAAATACAACCGTGTAAACACTAAATAGTCTCCAAGTCCAAACAGCCACTAGACAAAAGTTGTACTGAGAATACTTACAAATGCTATTTCACAAACAACGAGACTGGAGAAATGATAATCGTTGTGACATTGGAAATGTTGATTGAGACTAGTTGCTCGGGGGGACTCTGGCAGGCAGAAAGAAATGCATCACCATTCTTCTTTGTGTGGTTTTCCGGCAGATTAGAGGCTGTGTTGCGTATTCGTGCCTTTCGCAGGTCGGAATGCGGATTGCACATTTTGGTCACCCCCCCCCCCCCCCCCCCCCCCCCCCCCCAAAAAAAAGGAAAAAGGGAAAGGGACAACTTAAATTGCACCACCCTCTAGCTCTGCACCTATACACTATACCAAAAACCCACCACCCCATTCCACTACTTTGGCAGTTGGCCTGGGAGGATGGAACCCCTTCTCTCAAAACTTCCTGTAGATCTTCTGCACTCATCTCTCACACCCAAATGTTTCTCTGCTGCTGCAACTAAGACATCTATCTTCTGTGATTTCCGCTTCATCAGTGCAGTGCAGTTGATCACCATGGCTATAAATGCAAGAAATCCAACCCTACTATAATTCATCCTCTCTGGCTCTCTCTCTTCAGGCCTACTCACTCAGGGGCTACCAGTCATCTCACTCGCCCTTGGGCTATCCTCTACTCTCTTCACTGCCTCAGCATAGGAAACTTTCTGCCCCACTCAAGCTCTAACAATCTCAACCTGTCTCTCTCTCACAGGGCACTTCGGATCCATATCTGCATGGGGACCCCCACAGTTGACACGCAGTGCTTTCTCTATCCCAACTGTATACTCCCTCCCTGAATATGTTCTCCTGCCCATTTCTCACATCGTCGGATCTCCACGCTGCTGCAACATGTCCGAATCCTTGGCACCTAAAGCACTATAGCGGGTTCGGAACATAGGCCCTCACAGAATAGCAAATATAACCTAACCTGACCTTATCAGATAGAAACTCTCATAGCTCAAAAAGACAGACAGGGTATTCTTAGTCTCACCATTGTCACTGGGTCTAAATCTCACTAAATGGCAGGTGTCACAAACACTAGGAATATTCCTTTTCATTTGATCCACCTCAACACTCAAGGCTACCACACTGATCACCTCTTTTAGCAGCCCCCTGCTCCGGAGTCCAAAGCAGGCCACAGGTTGAGCCCCTAGCTGTGTGACTCAAAGCGCCGCTTCCTCTGGGAGGCGGATACACAAAAAATCGAAACATTCACAGATGTAGCCATTTCCAGTTTGTCCTTTACCCAGCACGACACAACATATGGTTTGGCCAAAAAGCAGGAAACGGAATCCACTCATTCCAAAAGTCTCACTCCTACTTGCCCAAAATCATCTCTGGTAAGATTCTCAGGGCAAACATTGGAAGTCTCTACCACACCTGTTGCTGCGGGTAGACCCACTACATCCTGAACTGGTTCAACTTCAGAGCGCTCACCACTGCCGACTGACTCCATTTCGAGATCATCAAGGTTCTCAAGAGACCCTGAAGACCTGTCATACCACTAGCCACCTAGCAATTTTATGAAGATGGCTTTAGCTAGCCCAGATAGGTTCCCAATCTCCCAACCTCATAACTAGCTACCAAGAAAACATTTTTAGGCTATCAATCAAGTTAGAGTAGCTTGCTTGTCTAACTATCTTAGCTGGCATGCCTCATGCCTGCTAACAAGGTTAGTAGACTTTAGAGAAGTAAGCAATCACTTAATCTACTGAATAAGACATTTCTTTCAATATTTTACCAATATTTTGACAGAGATGCAGGAAAGCATATTTTGTTTCTTGAAATAAATAACCACCAGTCAGGAGGATACAGACACCTCAAAAGGTATGCTCAAAAAAAAAAAAAAAAAGAGTTTGATGTTTTGGACATTTTTTTAAGTCTATTGAAAAAGTTTGGTTACTAGATAGCTAGCTACCTTTGGAGTTTGGATCTCGCCACGCTGTTGGCCTCAGTTGCTGGGACAGCTACTATCTGTCCAGTTATCCTGCTGACCAAGGCCAGGTCTGAGGAGCTGCTTGGTGTAGCAGCTAGCCTAGTTGCTAGCTAGTTGCCGATCAAGCTAGCTGGTTTTTCTAGAGGGCTTGAACGCAGCCCGCAACGCAGTTAGCCATTGTGGCTAGAAGCGTGGTTTATCCCGCGCTTATGGCTGTCTTGATCCCTGCTGTTTGTTGTTGTTGTTTCCAATCTTCCCTGTGACCTGCCCTGTCTGGAACTGCGAGGAGTAACAGCGTAACCTAAAATAAGGTTATTTTAAACAAACAAAAATA